>NW_019735580.1:299515-373835 GCF_002891405.2 Cryptotermes secundus | reverse complement strand
ACCAGCCTAGAAGTAATCTAGTGAAGAATGAGAATGGTGATCTGCTTGCAGATTCCCACAACATTTTGAATAGGTGGAAGAACTACTTCTCTCAGTTATTGAATGTGCATAGGGTCAGTGATGTTAGGCAGACAGAAATTGATATACCTAGCCCTTAATACCTGATCATAGCCCTTTTCAGACNAGAAGACTGCTTTCTTCATATAAAATGTTATCCAATATGTTTCTCTCAAGGTTAAGTCCATATATAGATGAAATTATTGGGGATCATCAGTGTGGGTTTCAACGTAACAGATCAACTACAGATCAGACCTTTTGCATTCTTCAGATATTGGAGAAAAAATGGGAGCACAATGAGACAGTACATCAGCTTATGATTCAGTTAGGAGGGAAGTATTGTACAATATTCTGATAGAGTGTGGGATATCCATGAAACTAGTTACGCTGATTAAATGTGTTTAAATGAAACGTATGGAAAATTCCGTATAGGCAAACGTTTGTCTGATAAATTTCCTATCGAGAATGGTCTAAAACAAGGAGATGCTCTACCACCACTCCTTTTCAAACTTGCTTCAGAATATGCCATTAGCATAGTCCATGAAAACCAGGTAGGACTGAAATGAAACGGGAGACATCAGCTGTTGGTCTATGCCGATGATGTGAATCTGCTGGGTGATAATGTAGATACCATAAAGAAAAGACACAACCTTTAATTGAAGGAAGTAAAGAGGTTGGTCTAGAAGTAAACACAGAGTATATGTTACTGTCTCGTCACCAAAATGCTGGGCAAAATCATGACATAAAGAAAGGAAACAGATGTTTTGAAAATGTGGCACAGTTCAGATACTTGGGAACAAGGATAACAGATCGAAACCCGATTCAGGAGGAAATTAAGTGGCGATTGAACTCGGGTAATGCTTGCTACTATTCAGTCCAGAACCTTTTGTCTTCTAGTCTGTTGTCCAAAAACTTAAAAATTAGAATATACAAACCTATAATTTTGCCTGTGGTTCTGTATGGGCGTGAAACTTGGTCTCTTACATTAAGGAGGAACATAGACTGGGGGTATTTGAGAACAGGGCGTTGAGGAGAATATTTGGACCGAAGAGAGATGAAGTGACAGGAGGTTGGAGAAAACTGCATAATGAGGAGCTTCGTAACTTGTACTCTTCTCCAAGTATAATTAGAATGATCAAGTCAAGGATGATGGGGAGGGAAGTTTGTGACAGTCCAAACCTTTTACAACTCTTCAAGGGACGCTATGGTCCTCTCTAGCCATTTCAGTAGAGTGACTGATTTATTGGGGAGACCGATTCATTAGCATGTT
Organism: Cryptotermes secundus; assembly: GCF_002891405.2. Lineage (NCBI taxonomy): Eukaryota > Metazoa > Arthropoda > Insecta > Blattodea > Kalotermitidae > Cryptotermes > Cryptotermes secundus. The sequence continues at coordinate 372,508 of NW_019735580.1, read as the reverse complement.
ATGACTTGCTTTTCGCATCTGGACAGAAACAACTGCCTTGTTTTGTTACCTGCAGCTTGGGTGACCGGCGGAGGGACGAGGCCACCACGAGAGTCAAGTCTGTAGTTTGCCGAAGATGTAAATTTTGTTTTGCTGATAGTGTAGCTGTTATAAAAGTGTCTTCGGAAGGGTGTAATTGGACCTTAAACTAAGAAATATCCGCTTTCACATGTGGGGTACCGGGTTCTATAACTTTGGATCTCTTTATTCTCAAAGTTCGTTATGTGATTGTCCAGTGCTTATTGCATGATGGATTTGGCCAGTTAAAATCAGCCAATAGGAAACTATTCTCGTCTGGGAGAGAGGCTGTCGATTCAAATCCTATACAGGGGATGAAGCGACGCTCCCGCAGGACAGAGTTTGCAGAGGGACTTGGCGTTTTGAATTCGTCGGAGGCAGGCGTCATTGGGCTGCACTCTCCAAGTTTATCTAAATTTATCAGTATTTATATGGTTTATTAATCTTTGATGGTAATAAAAGGGCACATTACTCCGTACTTGCTAATCAAGTTATAGTATTTCGCTTCTGAATAAACAATCTGTGGAGAGCAGAAATAGCGTCGTTGATTTCTAGCAGTGGACTGGCTTTAAATGTGCAGTTTCGCCGTTGCCTCAGTTATTACCGTAAAACGATCCTGATAAGAGTAAAGTGATTTACCGAAGCCGGCAAATAAATACAAAGATAGAAAGGGGACGGTTACAAGGCCATGTAGCACGAATGGGGGAGACGAGGAATGCGTATAGGATATTGGTGGGAAAGCCAGAAGGAAAGAGACCACAGGGAAGATCAAGGCGTAGGTGGGTGGACAATATCAGAATGGATCTTAGAGAGTTAGGATGGGATGGTATGGATTGGATAGATCAGGCTCAGGATAGGGACCAGTGGAGGGCTCTTGTGAACACGGTGATGAACCTTCGGGTTCCATGAAATTCTGGGAAATTCTTGAGTTGCTGCAGAATTGGCGGCTCCTCCAGAAGGGCTCAGCTCCATGAGTAGTACGTAAGTAAGTAAATACTCATACTAGACATATTAAGCTGCCTGAACGAAACAAAGTACTAATGGTTCACGATAAGATTCTATTAAAAAGAAGTTCCTACCTTAAATATTCGAAATATGGCACCGTTACCTTATTGTGGGCATCATCAAACTTTCACCTAAACTTGGATACGACAATGCGAAAATTGTTAGGATGTCTCTTTCCGCTATATATATATATACGCACACAGCCTTCAAGAACAGGAATTCATTTCCAATTTCCTTTCCTCGCATGGCCCAGACCTTTGACCCATTCAGACTCAAAACTGGTCCCAAGACGAGTCTCACTGAGACAGTGTGCTCTCTGGATGGGTGATCGGTCAATCACAAGAGCAGCTCAGCAGGTTAAAAGAAAAACGTAAGTGATGGGTGGCGACACCAGTAGCCAGTGTTGCGCCCGCCATGAATCTCATTCAGTTTATGTAGGCGCAGTTCGCCCAGCCACGCTGTCTGCACCTCGGACTGTACACCGTCCAGGTAGAGAGGACGCGGAAGGAAGTATTCGCGGCCTACTCTGAAGTAATATTCCGGTATTTTCTGGAAGGGGGGAGGTTGGGGAAAGCGACGAGAAACCTAGGCCAGGGTAGCCAGTTCTGAGCCGGCCAAGACTTTAACCCAGGCCCACCAAATATGAAACATGAAGGCTACCCACTCAATTGCGACGTTCGGACATCACGAATCAACATTTTCATCATTCATCTTCCTCAACATTATTGGCAAAACAGCCCTTTCTGAGCCACAATCTTCCTTAGAAGATTTTGCCAGATTGCATCGGGTTTTCACTTCTTTCGATTTCGCAACAATAATTTTTTATAAGGCAAGGTTGTCAGCCTCACGTCCAACCCCCATCCTGGAGAACCAAGTCCTTGTGTTCATGTCCCCCAGTGACACGGTGTCCCAGTTATACCCCCAGGCACCGCGTTCCCTTTTCGTCAGCTTCTACACGTACGGCTCTCAGGGATACGGTGGAGGCATTCTAACCCGCCTCCACACGAGGGCATTTTCATCATTATTTCCTTATGACAGGAGTCGAGTGTAGTTGAGTATGGTTTTAAGTGTGTGTTTTGAAATTTCAATTTACAAAATGTACATTTCACTGAACAGGGGCAAAAGTCCGGCGTATTTTTCTTCATAGGAGCAGATAAATTCTTTTCAAATTTTGTGATTATACTACGTTCTGTTGAAGTCGTCCCAATAACTTCACAAAAAATCCGACCCCATAACCCCAAGATTCTTACCCAAATCGGTCGTTGTACTATGCAAATCACACATAATTTAAAAAGCATGTACTATGCCAATCACCCATAATTTAAAAAGCATTTGTACACTCAAAGGGCCTGGTTTCACGATCCTTCTCGGTTAACACACTGTTTTCGACGACATGACGTAAGACACAATGAGTTATAGTGCGGCCACACAGAGCGCTACGTACGCGACGCACGCTACGTACGCTATGTTCGCTATACGAACAGAAAAATATCTCCCTTTATTGCCAATGTGACTGGCCACACAGACTTCCGTACGCTACGTACGCTATGTTAGCTGCGTCGCAGAATGTTTGATTCTCGGCTATATTTTAAAACGTCGCGCTGGACGGGCATGCGCACTAGTCTCGCTTCCAGGTGTCAGCTGCGCGCCTCAGTGCTTCCCCACTCTGATTACAACACGTGTTACGTATCATTCAGCGCAGCATTCGCTTAGATGAAAATGACACTGGAGGAATTAATTGAAGAAGTAAGGAAGTATCCATGTTTGTGGAACAAAGGGTTAGAAGAATATCGGAACCAGAACATGCGGGATAATGCCTGGGCCATGATTTCTGGAGAACTGAATACAGCAGGTAATGTACAAACATTGTTCTTTTATCTATAAGTGGAGAACTTAAAATATTTTCATCAACCCCATTCATTCGGAAATATTCTTTAAATTTAACTTCATCTTCATGTAACTGCTTTATCAGACGATGAAATTCACCAAACTTTGTTCTTCTTAAGTTCACGCCATGCACCCATTTCCTTTTACGTTTACACAAGGAAAGTAACAGCAAAAGCTCATCGTCAGAATCATCGCCGCCCCCCCCCCACGGCACACTATCGGCCAACATCTCATTCAAGACTGAGCAGTTTGGTACCAAACATGGCTTTCTGTGTGGCCACGCCGTGTGGCGAACATAGCGTACACAGCGTACGTAGCGAACATAGCGTAGCGCTCTGTGTGGCCGCACCTTTACATCATGAATGGACAAGCACAGCAATAAAACACAGCTCCACGCAAAAATTTCTGTTTGAAACTACGACCGGATGTGGCCTCCGCCCCAGCACTGTGCTAACCTTGCATCTTTTGTCTTGCACGCTTCGATGTTTGATTATGAAAATGCACAACAAGGTCGTCTGCAAATTATACGTAGCGATAATTGCTTGGATTATAACCATATCAAAGAGCTGGGAATTGAGGTCAGCTTTTCCGGGACTATTATGATAAACATTCACTGGAATGTGAGCAGTGTTACAAGCCTACATTAAACAACATACACTCCTTTACTGAGAAACTGGCTGAAACAAGACAACGTTATGTTCTTAAAGTTATGACACGTACGCATCGATATCTCGACCGCATACCCAAGAGGTGGCTGATGGCCACAAAAATTAGGCGCAATTTTATCATCAAAATATTCTTAATTTTTTATCCAAGGTGCATTTTTGTTACTGTTTCTCTCCAGAAGTTTTCAAATATCTGAATTCTTAATTTAATCTGGTATTCTGTATATTTAGCCAATCACAGCATCCGCGCGGTCTAAGGCATGAATTGTCTTCGCTAGCTCAAACACTGGGGTCGTGGGTTCGAATTCCACTCGAGACATATCCGTCTGTTTAGGTAGAGGATTTGCGGCTGGCTGATCCCCCGCCCAAGTAGTCTTACCGACTTCCTGTATGATTAGAAAACTGTAAAACAGAGGCCAAGGTTCATCACGGGCAGTACCGCCCACATATTATTATTATTATTATTATTATGTATACTTAAAGAAGTGCAGATTAATGTTCACAATTTATCCATAACCCCACACAGTATTAATGACATCTCATAAGATATTTGTGCTGCATCGCTCTTAACTTCACATAAAATATTTATACTTTCATTTGTATTTATGTGGCGTCATGTATATATATATATATATTCTCAGTTACTAATATATCAGCTCAAACTTCGTGTAAGTTATAGTGCGAATTATCTATTTCATATTGGGTCTGTAAATATTTGAAATAAGCATTCTCGTTACAATTATTGACCTTCTGGACATTATCCATCATCCTGCTTTTTATTATGAGCCGGGACAGCGTAGTCGGGATAGCGACTGGCTACGGGCTGGACGACCGAGGGGCCACAGTTTGAGTCCCGGTAGGGTCAAGAATTTTCTCTTCTCAAAGTCGTCCAGAGAGGCTCTGGGGTCCATCCAACCTCCTATCCAGTAGGTACCGGGGATAAAGCGGCCGGGGCGTAAAGGTGACCATTCACCCCCAGCTAGTGCCGAGGTCAGGTATATGTGGATCTATACATCCACTCCCCCATACGTCTTCATGCCGTAGTGCTTACTTAGTTAAGCACAGTAACAACTTTACCTTTACCTGATTTTAATTTAAAACAACTTTCTGGAGATTGAAGATAGGGGCTAGTTCTATCGATTGGGCATGAGCAGGGTCGACTCCTAAACGTTGTTTTAAATAACAAAACAAGACGATGGATAATGACGAAGAAGTCAGTAACTGTATTAATATACCAGCGTCACAGACATTGTTCTTTAATATACTGTCACGTGTCCTGGTAACGCTATAAGAAATTACTGGGTTCCGGATTAGACGAAGCTGTTTATTGGATAAGTCGTTACAATTACAATTATAATCACAATCACTCTCAAATAGCGTCTTCCAGAAGATGCAACCTGACTAGTCTGTCGTCTTCCGGTTCTTAGCTGATCTTGTTCCTTCTGCTCTCAGCTCTGCTCCGTTCGCCTCTGTTCTCAACTCCGCTCTGGTCTGGTCTCTCACATTCTTCAAGAGTTCCCTTTCACGTGTCCTATCCGCCGGCAGCTTGTGTATTCGTTGCCACAGGAATTCCACTAGTTCTGGTTTCTCATTTGCGTGGTAACGTCTGTTATGTATGCGTTGTTGTGTGAACCCATTTCACCGTCACCCCGACAACGATACAGAACCGTGGATACCGAGCCCTTGCCTAACAATGGACGCCCGCTATGACTCAGATACTCTTGTTTTTAAGCGACATGCCACAATACTTTCCTTTTGCAAAGAACAGTAAGAACAAGAACATTAGAGACCTGAACAGAGGGAAAAAAAATAATTTAAGAGGGGTTACCAACCTAGAAGTAACTTAGTGAAGGACGAGAATGGTGATCTGCTTGCAGATTCTCACATTTTGAATTGGTGGAGGAACTACGTACTTCTCTCAGTTATTGAATGTACGAGGGTCTTACTGAAAGTCATGAGCAACAATTTTTTGTAAAGTAACATGCTTTATTATTAACAAACCAAATGCACCACCTCAATCTACAGAACTTTCTTTACTTTTCCACATAATCGCCACTTCTTTGTACACATTTCTCCCAGCGTTCTGGGAGTTTGAAAATTCCTTTTCTGTAAAATTCCGTTCCAGCCATCCGAAGACACTGACGCACTGCTTTCTGAATTGCCTCCCTTGTCTCAAAACGTTGTCCACGCAGCTGATCCTTCACAAATCCGAAAAGATGGTAGTCGGAGGGCGCCAGATCAGGGCTATAGGAGGGGTGTAGAAGAACTTCCCACCCCATCTTTGCAATTACTTCCAATGTGACCTTTGTGGTCTTCGGTCAATAACCGCGGACCCAGCGAGCACGAACTTTCCTATAGCCCAAGCTTTCAATCATCTCCTGTACTGCACTGTGCCCTATTCCAAGTTTTCGGGCTGTTGTGACCACAGTCACACGCCTGTCATGAATGATCTCATCCACTCTTTCCTTGTTGCGTCCAGTTGAGGCTGTTCGAGGACGACCGCTCCGAGGCTCATCTTCGATCCTGGTGTTCCAATCTTTAAAATGTTTCACCCATCTTCGAACACTGCTCGCACCCATGCACACACTTCCATAAGCACGCTGAATTCAGAAAGCAGTGGGCCAGTGTCTTCGGATGGCTGGAACGGAATTTTACAGAAGGTGAATTTTCAAACTCCCAGAACGCTGGGAGGAATGTGTACAAAGGAGTGGCGATTATGTGGAAAAATAGAGAAAGGTCTCTAGATTAAGGTGGTGTATTTGGTTTGTCGCCGATCATGGTAGCCGAGCGGTCTAAGGCATGTACTGTCTTCGCTCGCTTGGAAACCGGGATCGAGGGTTCGAATCCCACTCAGGGCATGGATGTTTAGTTTGTGTGTGTGCGTTTTTCTGTGTTTGTGTACAGGTAGAGGCCTTGCGACGAGCTGATCACTCGCCCAAGGAGTCCTACCGAATATGTATGATCTAGAAAAACTGAAGTGAACGGAGAAGTTCATGGAGGTAGGCCTAGGCCCACTGGGGTTGTAGTGCCAATGAAAAAATTTGGTTTGTCAGTAATAAAGCATGTTACTTTACAAAAAATTGTTGCTCGTGACTTTCAGTACGAACTACGTTTATAGATGTTAGGCAGACAGCAATACAGATAAGCCGTTAGTAGCTGATCCTAGCACTTTCGAGGTTGAAATTGCTATTGCAATGTTGAAAAGGTACAAATCGCCAGGTAGTAATCAAATTCCGGCAGAACTTGTTCAAGGAGAAGGCGAAATATTACGTTCTAAGATCCATAAGTTAATTAATTCTATTTGAAATAAGGAAAAATTACCTGATCAGTGGAAGGAGTCTATTATCGTACCAGTTCACAAGAAGAGTGATAAAACTGAGTGTAGTAATTATCGGGTGATATCAATGGTACCGACTTCATACAAAATTTTATCAAATATTCTTCTCTCAAGGTTAAGGCCATACTTAAGACGAAATTACTGGCGATCATCAATGTGGGTTTCGACGTAACAGATCAAACAGCATTTTGTTTCTAAGAAAAAATTGTTTGTTATTCATAAAGTATTTTTAAAAATTAACCGACCGTGGGGATTCGTTGCGCTGACCACTCGACACCCTCTATCCGCTAAAGTTGGCACTAACTGCGCCCACAAGCGGCGGTCGCTCGGTCGGTATAGTTCGCTTGCGGACTGAAACCATGGAGTATTAGTGTCCCAGAGCAGTGTCTCGAGAAATGTCCTGATATTAGAAAGCGATGTGCAAAGCTAATTGTAATCTAATTATTTGAATTCGCATCTTTTAGATTAGAACCGTGCCCGCTATAAACTACGAGGAGGTTCCGTATATAATGCCTATATTTTTTAAAGAAAACTACAACAGATACAGAAAGCATAATAACGCAGTTAAATAGAGCAAGATTTCAGCTACTTACAGTTATTTTTCCACATAATCACCACCATTCGTTATGCACTCTTGCCAGCGATGAACAAGCGCCTGTATGCCACGCCCGTAAAAGTCTGCGCCAGCAGAGGCTAGCCACTTTCTTACAGCTGCAATGACAGCATCGTTGTCTGGAAAATGTTGCCCATGTAGTCCGTCTTTCATAGGCCCAAAGAGATGGAAGCCTGAAGGTGCTAAATCGGGGCTATAAGGTGGATGTGGTAGGACAGTCCAGCCAAACTGGTATGGGGTCTAGCGTTATCGTGTTGCAAGCGAAAGGTTGTCTGTTTCTCTGGCCTGACTCGGGAAATGCGGGCTTTCAGCTTAGTCAGCGTCGTCTTGTAGCGTTCAGAATTGACAGACTCGCCAGGCTCCAGAAAATCCAACAAAATCACACCCCGCCTATCCCAAAAAACCGTGCACGTCACTTTCCCTGCCGATGGCTGAGTCTTGAACTTCTTTTTTCTAGGGGAATCCGGATGTCGCCACTCCATGGACTGTCTTTTGGATTCCGGCTCGTAGTGGTGACACCACGTCTCATCTCCGGTGACGATGCTCTCCAGAAACTTGTCACCTTCAGCCTCAAACTGGTGCAACAGGCCCTGACAGACTTCAATTCGATGAGTTTTGTGGTCCTGTGTAAGCGATAATCCAGCTTCCCCAACATCGTTTCCAATGCATTACAGCCGATATAAAGCCGCGCACACAGTTCCCTGGTCGTTATCTGCCGATTTGTACGGATGAGGCGCTGTTCACTGTGAGGAGTGGCAGCTGAGCATGGACGCCCAGGGCGTGGCTTACCGTGCACTTCACTTTCGCCTCTGTTGAAACGCACTACCCACCGCCTCACTGTGCTGACATCCACTGTATTGTCTCCGCACACCAAGCGTCGATGGATGTCAGTGGGTACAATTTGTTCGGCACATCTCTGTTTCGTACGCACCTCTATGTTAGACGCCATTTTGGTAGACTGCTCTGCTGTCGCTATCTGTCGCACGACACCCAAACTAACAGTACATTGGCGGGAAGGTTCAACCTTTACTACAACACCAACATCCATCTCAGACGTTACATATTAACACAAAAAATAGGAGGCATTATTTATGGAACGCCCTTGGTATAAGCATCACCTAGTTGCATGTCACACTAGTTCAAATTCTTTATTGTTACGTGCTAACTCAGCAGCTATAGTAGGAGCCAATTATAGATTCGGCACCCTCAAACAAGAAGCAGAAAAAAAGAACGCACATGTGGAGGCACTAGATACATATACTGCACAGTGTTGCACTTTACGAGTATAATGGCACTGAACGTAACAAAATACGATAACGATTAACAAAATTAACCAAAAGATGTTAAAGAAATGACTGACAAACGTATTGATGTCGTTACTGACTGCCTTTGTGGCTACGGCTGACTGAACAGAACATTCCTTACCTATATAATAAGAACAATAACATCCTTTATTTTCTTTAGTTATAAGTACTCTAAAGAACACGGGCGTTAACAGTCATACACCATTCCCTCTGCTGAATGCACCTATTGAACTATTCCAATGTATACTTTTATTTTAATTTATTTACTCAGAATTACTGGGGTTTTGGAATTTTTTCATTGTCCGGTAATTTAGAAAGTATAAAATACGACGTTTCGGAAACAGGTCCCGTTTCCGAAACTTCGTGTTTTCTAGTTTCTAGATTACAGGACGATAGACAAAGTCCCCATATTCGTGAATTCTGAGTGTTATACACCATCGTCGGAATCCTTCGGAACCTACTTAGTTTGTTTACCTTTCGATCCCATACCCGACTGCTATTCATACGTCCCATTATTTAAATCTTATTTTCCATATGCCCTGAATAACGCAATGTTCTATTAGTCTATCTTTTCCATAAGAGTTATCCCAATAATCAATATCAACTATTTATTTTCCCAGGTTATTTATTACATCGCTATAATAATCTTGCTTTTTGCTGTAAAACAGTAAACAAACGAAGGAGATCGCAAGTTCCGTTCGCTTGCCGACACAATCTGTATCCGTACTCAGTAAACTATCCTCTTGACGAAGAAATGCATACCCATGATCATTAATTTCAGGGTAAATTTACAATTCGATACAAAGCAGTCTAATAGAAGTATGTCTGACCACCGAAACCGATCTCCACATTTCAGTGAATACACGTAATGTAAGCCCTTAAGCAGTTTAATACAGATCAATCAGAAGATTTATAAGTGAAACGATTCCATCTCAACAGGAGGAGAACCGAATGGATTACCGCAGCAGCAACTCTCAGCCATCATGCATGCGGTTTCGTGGTTTCCCTCAAGCCCGCCGAGAAAATGACGAGATGTTACCTCGACTAGGCCACGACCACTTCCTTCCACATCCTTTCCAAATCATCATTCATCTGTCACAGACTCATTCGACGGTACACAGACGCTGTTAAGTAACCCATAAAATAAATAAAGCAATGGATGGCCTGCAGCACGTAGCCCATTCCTGTCCGTAAATTATAGTAAGCACTATATTATATACATTTCAGCACATTCACTTATTTCAAACTAGAAGAAATGTTATTTTACAAATAGTCATTTGTTTATTTTTGGTTTCCTTTTCAAGACTACACAATCTGTGCTTAACATGGAGTGAGCGTCTAACTGGCGAGAAAGCAGACAGGTGCGCTTGCTCATGGGTTGGTAGAGACAATCTCATTACTTCATTTCCTATGGCCTCGCGAATTTTTTTTTTAAATTTCGGACGTTAAATGAGGGGGACTACGACGTCCCTTCCATTCAATACCATATTAATAATGTAAATTCTTATACTGTAAATAAATATGTTCCGAAATATTTATATTATTCTTTCACTAAGCTTCTTTTATTTATGAGTGGTTTTACTTGCTTCGTTAATTTAGACTAATGGTTTAAAAATGTGAGAAGCGTATAAGAACGATACTATGAAAATCCACTTGTTTTATCGGTCAAAGACTCATAAAAGTTTGAAGATCATTGCAAAAATTGGCCAAGGCTAATCTGGGAAGCAAACGGTAAGAAGAAACTTTGTATACGTGGTACGCTGCACTTGCATTCGTAACGGACTTCTATTATACAAAGACACTTTATCTTGACTTTTCGTTTCATGATACAAATCAAGAATCTGTTCACTTTCCTTTACATACTAACAATAGAAGAAAGTTTTAACTGGTGCAGGGAATCTTAACAAATCCTTTGTCTTGCTTGCCTTGTATCACATTATGGTAGTTAGAAAAGTATGATGGGAACCTGAGAGAAAAGTGAAAATGATGCGTGTTTTGTTGGAGATACAGAACCACCGAAGGTTTTCATTTACCTGTCTGGGTTACATTCACTTCAGCGTTCCGTAAAAAGTTAATCCCATTGCGTTTTATGAGACAGGTGACAGTTATTCAGCGGCGTTGCGAACCGTTCAGTTCATGCATACAGTTCCTTGCGTCTACTGAAGCTGAAGACACAGCGTATTCGCATATACACGTATAACACATGCATGACTGTACATAGGGCCTATGTCAGGAAGCCTAACGTTATTAAACTGCATATTCTTTCGTGTGTGACACTGCAGCCGCACCAAACTGAAAGGTAACAAGAATTACTACGATTGCTGAACAGCAATAATACGTTTTCATCTCAGTTTGAAGCATACACAAGCAAATACAGTTGCCGCCATAAGCATATAGTATGTCACTGTACCGGATACCCGGCCAAAATTTGAACGTGAGTCCGACTTGTTATTGATGTGCAAAATCTATTTTATGAAGTACTTCAGCATCTATAACTTCATTTGCCTTAACGATGCAAAAAGTGGCTGAAAAAATTACACGTTGCGAAACATTGCAGTTTTCGGTCTTGAAAATATATACTCGCCTGCTTTGAATCGTCCAGGAGACATCATGGCAGTGTCTCCTATCGCTGCCGTAAAGTAACACAGCCAATCATTTACAGAACATATTGAGAAAAAATGAACAATTATAATAACTCCACATAAACGTTAAAAGCCATCACGTTGTTCCATCTTCTTAAAAATGCACTTTAATAATATCTGCTTATATTTCGAAAATTCACGTACCATCGTACAAAAACGACAGAATCAACGTAGGCTGGATGGTGTTCATTTCGCACAGTCGTGGTATCACTGGTAACTGGAAATTGAAGAAACTCAAAATAGGGATGTTATCCGGTAATATTACGTTCATACCTACTTGCAGAAAACGCATCATCTTGGCAGACTGACAGGATGGTCGGAACCTAGAACATCAGTGCACAGAGACTTGACAGCCGGTTAAGCGACGAACTCTCCACATTTAAAACACTATTTTCGGCAAAATCGTAACTCATGATTTTATGCGGAGTTTCATTCTGTATCGTTCTCTCTACCGGGGCTTTCCAATCGCTTAGACGAAGTTCGAGAAAATGAACTTGCAACACTTAGAGCCAGTTTCCAAAAGAAAAGAGCGGTAGCGTAACAAGGATATTTCGCATACTCCGTGCTAGTCATCTCGTTCAAGGACAAGCAAACTGATGAAGGAAAGGAGACAATATCTGCAGTTCAGCAGAACATTCCAAGCACTTCGCTGCCGCAATGATGATCACCTCAACACCACTATATCTACTCCGTTCTGTGTCCTACGTGGCCAAGAGACTACAGTTTCATTTCAACGTCTCACTTACATAGACTAGAAAGCGTGTAAAGGTGCCACACAGATATTATTACACTGTATACGGATGTTTTACGGAGGAAGAATGGCCAAAGAGGAACTGGAATGATAAATTAAGCGCGTTCTATATTCCCAAGTCGTTTCAAAATAGCTTTACACGAACTTAGATAAGCACTGTGGCATGTAGGCCCGTTGCTAGACAACGACCGCGAAATAAACAGCTATACAACAGCCGTGGATAGGTAATGACTTTGTAAACAACTACCATTGCTAGGATATGGCTCTGTAAACTACGACCGTTGCTAGGTAATTGTCGCAACATATTGGTAACGTGCAACAGTGGTGTAACGGGGAAGCGGCGTTCTCTACGTGACGAAACGATAGTGCTGTTTCGAGAGGTTTTCAATGCGGTCCGTGCCGAGGCTATATAATGAGCAGCAGCCGCGATTACGAGAAAGTTTTGAGACAGCAATTAGAAGAGCAGAAGGCTGCATGGAAGTTAGTGGAGTAAGTTGGTTGATGAGTGACTGAGTTGATCAGCAGGTTAGTCGAGAGCTGCTGTAGCTGATGGCGGGGCACTTCGGGAAGCCAGAGTAAGGAAAACATCCGCCGTTGGAACCCGCTACCGAGCAACGGCTAGGGAAAACTGATCAGACTCTGTGTGTGCTGTAGTTACAGTGATCTTTGGCATGTGTAACTCAGTGAGACTGTCGTAGTTATCGTAGTTACGGTCTGTAAGTGTTCACTAAATCCAAATCCAAACTTCGTCTATAGTCACTCAAACATGTGACAATATTTTGGGGCAACTGTGAACCGGTTATTAGGAAGTATTGCTTCAGTCTTAATAGTATACATACAACCTGTTGTGTTATAAATAAGGTATATAAATGTATATAAAAGTATTCAGTCTTCATAATACAACTCTCAATAGCACAATAAGGCTAGGAACACACACGGCGACATCGGTCGTACGACGTCCGTACGGTTCATGTTGCATCAAGTACTAGAATATAAAGTATAGTCTTAGCTTTCATATGTGACGACATGCGACATCTACCGTACGACAGTCGGAGATCAAAGAAATGTATTTGGTCGTACGGCAAAAAAATCGTACGACATTCTTCCGTACAACCGATGTCGCTGCGTATGTTCCCAGCCTAAGGATCCTTATTGAAGAATTAGATACAATTCAGTAACCGAGACTGGTATCATTGTACGTCTGATAATGACCCAGTATAAGGGTCGAAACATGTAGCGTCAATAAAAACGAATGTTAATACGAGGGTGTCGACTTTGTTTTCAAATACAGAATATTGTTGTGTAGACTGCATACTCTTGTATACATTTTATGTACCTTATTTACTGCTCCAGGTTCTCGGTTCACATATTATTCACTTAAAAGGTTTGGTCCCGGTCCAGGTACAGGTTCGGAAAAATCTGGCGGTTCGGTTCAAACCCTTGTTCAGTACACCGCGTGGGAGAGGAGGGGGAGCAGCAGCGTGCATGTATATCTGTATCATTACATCATAATATCAGTATAAGTTAAGACACTTCGTCCGCCTCTGGCATTCTGTTCAGCCCAAGTAGTCACAGAGCAGCCACCAAAAGCTTTCATGGGAAACCCAAGAAACACAGAAATAATCCGGTTTTCAAGTTCCGTTCCAACCGTGTTACTTACCTTTACATCTCGAATCATAAAGGTAAAAAAGGTAAAGCTATCCCAGTAACAGACCGTAAAGGCCCATAGGGTTGTTACATGTCGAGTCTCCCACATTTTCTCTAGAGAGTCGGCTCACAGATGGAGTAAGGTTGTCAGCCTTACGATCCGGCCACCCTTTACCCCACAGGAAAATTCCTGGTATTCATTTCTGTTAGAGGCTGAGTCAACCGCTGGGTCATAGTGCGGCCGGAAGGATTAGGTAAATTGAAAAAAAAATTCACCCCATCGGGACTCAAACCCTTCCGGCTTGTAGCATAGTACCTCAACCAACTACGCTACCACGAGTCCCTCCCCCTTCACATCTCGAATCGTACTTTTTTCCTTGACAGTCGCAGGCTTCAATACATTTGCCTGACTTTACGACAAAGAACTGCAATTTCATACACAGAGATGAGAGAATTCTTGGAGGCTTGCATATGACAACGGAATTCTCGATACTCAAGTAGTATGGAATGTGAGGACAAGTTTCCAGATAAAGCTACTGTGTGTGTGCTACAACCTGCTAAGTACAAACAGATTAACAAGCACTCTGACACAGGAGAGAGTCCGTAACGAACTCACAGTCATACACCAGCTAAACATGGGATCGTGTACCCATGCAAGACTTGAACCTGGGACTGGTACCTACTATGCGGTATCTCTCTGTACAACCTAGATAACCTCCAAGCCCTGGCTCGAATCCGACAGTAGTGCCACGACGAAATATACAAATCTATAGCTTCGTTTTCAAAAACCATCCACTCCTCTTCTCCCAGATACTCTCCTCTCTTCAGTGTTCCTCATGTCACGTTTCCATCTCTCGCAATTTTTACATCGTCTTCAGACATGCCGCGTCAGCGCACTGCTTTTGTTAAATCAACATTCCAGCTTTGTCGCGATTTAGAAGACAGAGGAAAAAGAAATATATTAAAAAGGAAACGTAAAGTTGTCCCTGTGTTATTATTAAGCAGTATTTCATGAAGGTGTGGGAGGAATGGAGGAATAGATCCACATTTTCTTGACCTCGGCACTAGTTGCAAGTGAGTGGTCAGCTTCACGCCCCTGCCGCTTTACCCTCGGGGAAAGAGCCACCGATGCCCATTGGGTAGGAGGCTGGATGGGCCCCAGAGCCGGTCTGGACGCTGTGGAGAAGAGAAAATTTTTTACCCTACAGGGACTCGAACTCCTTGGTCGTCCAGCCCGTAACCAGTTGCTGGGCCGCGCCATAGCTCAAGCGGTTAGTCGCTGGCTTCCCATCGCGGCGGCCCGGGTTCGATCCCGGGTCTGGTCAAGTGGGATTTGTGGTGGACAAAGTGGCGCTGGGGCAGGTTTTCTCCAAGTATTTCGGTTTCCCCTGCCTATCTTCATTCCACCAACTGCTCCACAATCACCCTCACCTATCATCTGGGGCTGGTACAATAGGCCAGAAGTGGCGGCAGTACAAGGGACTTAGACCCACCCCACTAGCAATAAAAAAAACAGTCGCTACACCGACTACGCTATCCCGGCTCCCTGAAACCTAACAAAGACTTCAAATATAACTTTTGACCCAATTACTGGAGAAAAGAGGTCAGTGTGGAGCCCTGGGCGGAGTGGCAGGATTGTGTTGAAACATTATAAAGGTACAGGTTGTGAGCCTGTGGACTGGATATCTGGTGCAGGATAGCGCGGTAATGAACATTCGAGTTCCACAGAAGACAGGCAATTTCTTTACTATAGATGAGAGACCATTATCTCCTCGAGATGGACCTTCATCACCCTTTTCTCAAACGCCCTGAATCTATGTACTTCATGTCCAAGTTTAGCTGAAACTCAACTGAAATGATATACAAGGCCTCTCGTGTGAAGTAAATTACATTCATACCATCGTCATGTAATATTTCGAAACTCGTATTCAAATCGCACGTAAGACAGCAGCCAGACCAATCCCGAGTAATTTATTTCACAACAGCACACAAGCAATTCACATAACTACATTAATAAGACAGAAATCTTCACTGAAAATATGACGACCACCATCCTTGAGCAAGTCGTGGTCCATACGGAAATTTTTGGTACTGTTATTCTCTTAACTGCTAACTCGGAGAAAATGTCTGAGAAGCACCGAGTCGGAATATTTTGTAGTCCTTCGAAGAATGTGCCATACTGAAAAAATGACGTCAGAATTTTATGCGGTGTTAAGAAGTGTGAAATAATACAAGATCGTAAAAGACGCACGAGGCATAACAAGGTAATAATGGTACAGATGTCAAAGAATCGCTCTAAAACAACAAAAACAACATACTGGTTGTGAAACGTGCGGTTCTCGCAGCGGCGACATGAAGCCACGTGGTCTGGTAGAAGTTAAAGGCAACTCCGAGGAATGTATTTCTCTCACCTTTAGGGCTGAAGCGAATGCCTAGTAAGCAGACACCAAGAACAGGTAAAAAGGCTTCACACGAAATTCCTTGGCACCTGTTTGGAAGGAAGATGTAAATTATTCTTTAATAACAATTCTTTTATTGTTATTAATGCCCTGCTCGCTAAATACGTGTATATCATCATCCTTTGCTGCAAAAACTTCTCACGCAGTCCAGAATGTTCCAAAATGTAGTTTCTCGTTTGCTTGCATTGTGCCGCTATCCCTACGTTAAGAGGCTGTTACGAAGTCCGTAATCATACGTTTCCTTGACACTCGCCTGAAAAAAATCCATAAAAACGTAAACAGGGACTAAAATCTAAACGTGGGAAATGCATAAAAAAATCTATACAATCGTGCTGCGATGCATTTGCTCAACTGAAGAGACAAGGAAAAGTTAAGTTCCTTCCAACAAGCGTTTCCAAACATATTCTTACATTTCAGCGGATAATCTCGGCTTTCAGTTACTGTTAACACGAATCTCTTGCTGACAAAGTGAATCAGCAGTAGATGCCACACAGCGGAGCCCATTTCAGCCGACATTTCCTTGTTTCGGGGGAAAGAGTAGGTTTTCATGACATAATTATTCCGTCTCCGTGTGTAATGTTAATTAATTTGTTTTGATTAAGGTCAATTTATTGTAACCAGGAAATATCGCGTTCAGACGCGATACGAAATTTTGACATACAGGTACAGTGCAACAATTTTACCAAGATAGAAGACACCAGATGACGGCCGTATACAGCCGAACCATGTAATGTGGAAGAAGAGTGACTATATAATAAGTCATATTTCAGACGGAAATATATTGTGACATGTCTAACCGTTGCTGGGCAACGGGAGGTGGAACGAGTTACCTCGAAGACCCTTGATAAACGGTCGGTTGCCAAGTTAAGCAAACAGTGGAAACAAGGTTACGCAACACTAAGGAAAGCTGTGTTTCTCTATGCCGTGCCGTGCCGAGCCGAGCCGAGCCGAGCCGAGCCGAGCCGAGCCGAGCCGAAGCACGCTGTTTGCTACGCAGCAATAAACAACTGTCGGCAGCGTGGCCCAGCAACGCCTGTATACACGGCGATTACGCAATATGGAAGCGAAGTGCGTTTTCCGCTGTCCGACTGAGGGCTAATAAGAGAACTGCAATGCCTAAGCACTTCACCGTGGTAGCGAATACTAATAGAAATAGGGCATAATCTGCTGTACCGAGCCTGGATGGACAGAGGCCTTGTATATATTGTACATAGAAATAGGAATCAAGATTAAATTGTAAATATATGTAAATACTGACAATGGACTTACTAACACAGACCCGACCTCTCGTCAGAGAGGGCGCCCCAAATGAACAAGACAGTAACTTTCATATAAAGAAAATAAAATCTGGTCATGATCGACACCAAGACAGACAGACTGACTGACCGTCAGTCGCAATGTGACTTTGACTTTTAAGCACTTCAGACCCCGTGTGGAGGCGGGTTCGAATACCTCCACCGTGACCCTGCGAGTCGTAGGAGGCGACGAAAGGGGAAGTCTCAAATTTGAGACAATAAAATATGGTCACGAGTCCCAAGGGACTCAGACCCGAGAAAGACTGCACTGGCAAGGGCCGGCAGCACATACAAAAGGCACAGCCGTCCACTCGTCAGAGAGGGCGCCCCACAGAAAAAAGACCGTAACTGTTAAAGGTAATAAATATCGGGTCTTATGCCCCAGAGGGGCTCGACACCGAGACTTACTGACTGACTGGCCGTCAGTCGCGATGTGACTTTAGAATGATTAAGTCAAGGAGGATGAGGTGGGCACGTCATGTAGCACGAATGGGGAGACGAGGAAATTGGTGGGAAAGCCAGAAGGAAAGAGACCACTGGGAAGACGAAGGCATAGGTGGGTGGACAATATTAGAATGGATCTTAAGAGAGAGAGGATGGGATGCTATGGATTGGATAGATCTGGCTCAGTATAGGAACAAGTGGAGGGCTCTTGTGAACACGGTCATGAACCTTCGAGTTCCATAAAATACTGAATAGCTGCAGAATTGGCGGCTCCTCCAGAAGGGCTCAGCTCCATGAGTAAGCAAGTAAGCCTTTAAGTTTTACAGAGATAACAAATCGATCATCACTTANGGTCTATTCTAATATTGTCCACCCACCTACGCCTTGGTCTTCCCTGTGGTCTCTTTCCTTATGGCTTTCCCACCAATATCCTATATACATTCCTCGTCTTAATTCGTGCTACATGACCCGCCCACCTCATCCTCCTTGACTTGATCATTCTAATTATACTTGGAGAAGAGTACAAGTTATGAAGCTCCTCGTTGTGCAGTTTTCTCCAGCCTCCTGTCACTTCGCCTCTCTTCGGTCCAAATATTCTCCTCAACGCCCTGCGCTCAAACACCCTCAGTCTATGTTCCTCCCTTAATGTCAGAGACCAAGTTTCACACCCATACAGAACCACAGGCAAAATTATAGTTTTGTATATTCTAATTTTTGTTGTTGGACAGCAGACGGGAAGACAAAAGGTTCTGGACTGAATGGTAGCAAGCATTACCCGAGTTCTATAGCCTCTTAATTTCCTCGTGAATCAGGTTTTGATTGGTTATCGTTGTTCCCAAATATGTGAACTGTGTCACATTTCCAGAACATCTGTCTCCTATCTTTATGTCATGATTTTGTCCTGAATTTTGGTGGCGAGACATCATCATTTGAGCCACAAATATTGTCACGTGTATGAGTGACTATAGACGTGGTTTGGATTGGTAATTGGATTTAGTGAACACTTACAAAACGTAACTACAGCAACTATAGCGCCACCGCTAATTTACACACTCAGCAGTTCAATACAGGTCATACTAAGAATTCTCAATCTTGTGTGTCTTCAGCAGCAGTTGCCTGGTAATGGTTTCAACGATGGACGTTCCCCTTACTTAGGGTTCCCGAACTAACCCTGTGCCTCAGCTACTAGATTCTAACAGCAACAGCTCTTAACGACTCAACTGCAATTCTCTAACTCAATAACTCGCCCACTCTTCACTTCCAAGTCAAGTCAAGTCAAGTTTCAGTTACAACTGACGGTCAGTCAGTCTGTATGTCTTGGTGTCGAGCCCCAGCTGGGGCTCATGACCAGATATTTCATTTTTGAATGAAAGTTACTGTCCTGTCCATTGGGGGGCGCCCTCTCTGACGAGAGGTCGGGTCTGTCATTTGTTAGTCAGTCTGCAGTTAACAGTCCATTGTCTGTATTTACACATATACAATTTGATATATATATATATATTTTTTTTTTTTTATATAACAATATGTACAAGGCCTCTGTCAGTCCAGGCTCAGTACAGCAGATTATGCCCCATTACTAGTATTCGCCACTACGGCAGTTTAGTCACTTGAACGGTCGTATGCCTGACCGCCGCCAAGTTTAAGCCTCTTATACTTTCTATGTCGGGCTTCGCCTTGACCAATATTACGAACATTCTCATTATCATGATTTTGTATGACTTCTGCTTGTTGCCTGCATAATTTTGTTATAAAGTCATATACGAATGGGATTTTGAATGCCATGTGCAGTTCGCGGATCGGTGTGCGCCTTGGAAAATTGCCAATGGTGCGGAGAACCTTGTTTTGCAGGCGCTGCAATTTCACTAGATGGGTGTCTGCCGCAAACTCCCAGGCGGGACTAGCATAAGTCATTACGGATCTAATGAGAGCTTTGTGG
Organism: Cryptotermes secundus; assembly: GCF_002891405.2. NCBI lineage: Eukaryota > Metazoa > Arthropoda > Insecta > Blattodea > Kalotermitidae > Cryptotermes > Cryptotermes secundus. The sequence continues at coordinate 352,466 of NW_019735580.1, read as the reverse complement.
AGGGTCAGTTTAATGTTAGCGCTCAGTCGCTCAGTTTTGAATAGGGAATATACTCTGATGAATGTTCTGAAGGCCTTGGCTTCGATCATTTCTATGTGTAATCTCCATGTCACTCTTTTATCGAAGATTACACCTAGATATTTTGCGCTATTTACAAATGGAATATTTCTTCCATTTAGAGTAAGACAAGACTCAGGCGGTCGACGACTACGAGAGAAGTAGATCCCCTGAGTCTTGTCCTCATTAATTTTTATATTCCAGCGCTCACACCAGGTCTCCATTGAGTTGAGACCGCGCTGGAGTTTTCTAACAATAAAACCCTCTTTGCGATCTGTCGCATATAGACAGGTGTCATCCGCAAAGAGGGCCAGGTGAACTCCTTGAGTTTGGGGGGCATCATTTATGTACAAATTAAAAAGAGTAGGGGAAAGGACAGAACCTTGTGGCACCCCTGCTTGCATTTCCCTTGGCGTTGACATTTCGCCTTCTACCGAGACCCTGAATTTACGATTAGAAAGGAAAGACCCAATAAGTTTGGTTAAGTTGTGTGAAAATTCCAATTTTGATAACTTATACAGCAAGCCTGAGTGCCATGTGGTATCAAAGGCTTTTTCGATGTCCAAGAACACTGCAGCCGTAGACATTTTATTGTTGAAGTTAAGGGTCACGTGGTCCGCCAGCCTCATACATTGCAGAGTCGTGCTGTGACGTGCACGAAAACCAAACTGGCTTGCGTTGAGCAGGCCTCTGTCCTCAATGTGTTTCTTGAGGAATTTCAAAATTACTTTTTCGAATAGTTTTCCTGTCGTGGACAGGAGGCTGATTGGACGTAAATTTTGAGGAAATTTCGGGTCTTTACCGGGTTTTGGTAAAGCTATTATTTTTGCTTCCTTCCAAGTATTTGGAAAATGCGAGAGCCGAAAGCAATGATTGAATAAATGCGTTAGGTGAACCAATGGTCGTCTTGGAAGGTGCCTGAGGCATTCATTTGGGATGCCGTCAATTCCACAGGCCTTTTTTAATTTCAGGGATTTTATTAATTTCTGAACGTCACATGGTCTGATCTTTTGAGGGGGGCTGTCGTCAACGGTGTCTAGCAGAGCTTGAGCTCTAGCCTCCACCCGCCGTTCATGGTTTTCGCTGCACAGGTCATGTGGCGTGAACTGAATTTCTAAATAGTTAGCAATTTCGTTGGCTTTTTCTGAAGGATGAAATTTAAGACCAGAAGAACCATGAATAGCAGTTGGTGCCCTTGGTCCGTCTCTCTGAAGGAGGGACTTCGCAATGGGCCATATAGCCTGAGGTGTGACTTCAGCGTTACCTAATTTTGTTTCCCACCGTTCAAGTGCCTTTTTTCGGGTCATTCGCCTGATTGCTTTGGTGACCCAATTGACTGCCGTTTTACATGCTGGATCCCTGGTTTCTTGCCATAATTTTCTTTGCCTCTGCTTATACTTTATCAAACGATCTAGGCCAGGTAGATCGTTGTTTATGTCCGAAAGTGTAACTTTACTTGTCGACAACCTATATGCCGAAGCAATAGAGGCTGCAAATTCGCGTGCCGCTTTATCGGCTTCTACCCCAGACTTAATTTCTAGTTGAGGTGATATTAACTCAGAGGCGAGACTTTGAAACCGCTCCCAATCTGTAATTTTCTCAATAGGTTCCGAAAGATTCCTAATCTTAACGTGATCCAGTATGTGGAATGCTATTGGTAGGTGATCTGAATCCAAAATATCAGAGACGATGACATCTGACACTCTGATATTTTGGTGAACCACAATGTCCAACACGTCACCATTACCCGCAGGGGAATAGTGAGTGGGGCACTGTGGCGCTGAAATTTCGAAGTCACTCCTATTAAATAAATCAATGAGTTTCAAGCCTGAGGGGTTTGAGACTCTGCTATTCCAGAATGGGTTCTTAGAATTCAGATCACCTGCCAAGATTGACTTACGTCTAAAGCTTAAGAGCTCAGTGATGTCAGCATCACTCCAGGCTCTGCCTGGAGATTTATAAACAGCTGCAAGTAGTACTTGGCTGTTACCAATTGGTATGCAGACCCCTGTCGCTTCTACTGAAACAAGGGGTGGCAGGTCTACATGGTTGTGGGGAATGCCTTTTCTAACTGCAACGGCAGTTCCGCCTTTTCTGCCCGATTGGCGGTCGGTTCTGTAAAAGTGGTAATTTGGAATAAAGAACCTCTCATGAGGTTTCAGATGTGTCTCTGAAAACAGGGCCACATCTACGTGTAAGTCTTGCAGCTGTTTACTGAGCTCATAGCGCTGCCTCCCAATGCCATTCGCATTAAATGCTATGACTTTGAGGGGCCTATGAACTCTAGTGGCCATCTTGCTTCATGAGTTTGAGTACAATTTTAGTGATGGCCAATACTTTTTCATCTTCCGTTACTGCACCACTGACCTCTGTCATAATTTGCTGCACTATAGTCACTACTCTCAACATATTGTCGAGAGATGGACTGCTGGCGTGAGGAGCCTGGATTGACTGACCTGTTTCTTTCTGCAGTGCAGGGGCCGGTGCGGTCTGCCTCCTTGTTGTGGGTGGAGCCACTGGGACCCGGCTTTCCTGGGGGCGCTGCTGCTGTTCTGCTGTAGCGCCTCTGAGTGCCGCCGCGAAGGAGACACCTGGTGTGACCGTGGTTGACGAGAACACCCTCCCGGCGGTAGTTGTGGGCGTTCTCCGAGCCTTCCTTTTCTGTTGCTCCTCCCTGGCATGTTTGCAACCCCGATAATTGGCGGGATGTGGCTTTTCTCCCTCTGCCAATCGGCAGTTGCAACATACCGGGGTGGACGCAGAGTTCCCCTTTTCTGGGCACTCCTTGTGCAGGTGGCCACCTCCGCACCACAAACAACGTGGGGGTTGTTTGCAGTTCGCCCAGACGTGGCCGAACTGCTGGCAGTTGTGACACTGGGTGAGCCCATTCTGCCCTCTGTACGCCTCTACCCTGATGGCAATGTGGCAGAGGTTGGTCAGCCGGAAGATCTCCTGAGATTTGTCCGACCGGGAAAGGGTGATGAGGAAGAGGGGGAGGTTCCGGACTGTCCTCTCCTCCGAAGGCGACCCACGGGTCGACGTCATTTGCTTGACGCTCACGACGTCAAACCCAAGGGTCGTTAGACCTTCGGAGATGTCCTCCGCAGGGGTGTTGGGAGGGAGGTGGCGGATAACCGCTTTGATCGGCTTCTCAGCCTTGGGGAAGAAGGTAAAGTGCGGGAGTTTACTGGCCTCCAGGAACTTTCTGGTCAGAAGGAAGTCAGCCATCTCCTTCATGACGATTCTGGTTCCGCTCCTGGTGTTGCGGAACTCAAAATCGCCCGAGACTATCCCTTTGATTTTCCTCTGCAATTGTATCAGGTTTGTTGCAGAGGTGAGTACAATGGGAGGCGGCCTACCTGACTTGTTTGCCGATGGCTGCCCCTCTCCTGGCTTGTCGGATGTCTCCTCCGCGACGTCCATTGCCGATGTCCTTAGTGGCGCATAGAAGTTTTTAGTCGTCACTTCAGCCTGGGACTTTACTCTAGGGTCTCTCGGGCTTGGTGACGGCTTGAGTTTTTTGGTCTGTTCTTCCGAGGGATTTCGCTTACGCCTCCTTTGCTCGCGAAATTCCTCGATAGATTCAGATGGTTCGGGCAGTAGCGACTCTCGCAATTCCCTATGGGTGGTAGCATAGAGACGGAGCAGGCCTGTGAACAGGGCCTTGCCGTCGAGGTGCCTACAGAGAACCGACCTCTCGTCCTCAGACTTACTTAATAGCTGGGTCCATACCGCGCCGTTTCCGTTAATGGAGGGCGAGGCATGAATCAGCCGCCCTATTGTTCGTAAGCCCTGGCCAAGGAGGTCAATGTCCTCTTCGCAGCCCGGGTTGTTACTTTTCAGGCTTTCGTGATTCCTCTCGTAGGAAGCCACGATAGCCCTCCAGCGCTCTTCACAGAGTGTAGGCTCCGTCATTTCGCCTGCTATAGACGGGACGGCCCCACCACCGATACGCCAGCCACAGACTCCTTTGATGGTCGCAGACAATCTCAAGTCGAGTCAAGTCAAGTCAAGTCACGTCAAGTCAAGTCTCTCACAGCAACCAACTGCACACACACGATCCAATTTGTTGAATCCACAACTCCAATAGCCCCTGTCGCAGACACTCACGTCGCAGACCTAGGACTCGCCGAATCTCACACTAATCAGCATGAACCCGATTCAGACGAACACAAGATTATGGTCACCTGGGACCGCTCAACTCCTTCCGTAGAAGTCACCCGAACCAATCTCACTCCTTACTCAAAACAGACAATCTCTCACAAGGTGAAGACCTAACCGGATGCCAGTCACTCACTCCACCTCACTCAATCAACTCTTTTAACCATCCCATAATAACCTCTTCACTTCCCTTCACTGCACTGCACTAACTAAACTCGAAGCGGACCACACAGGAAACACCGCTTCCAACAGTACTTCCACTGCTGCGCGTGGGCCGCAGCCTACCAACGGGTCTATTACTTACTTACTTACTTATGGAGCTGAGCCCTTCTGGAGGAGCCGCAAATTCTGCAGCTACTCAAGAATTTCCCAGAATTTTATGGAACCCTAAGGTTCATTAGCGTGTTCACAAGAGCCACCCACTGATCCCTATCCTGAGCCAGATCTATCCAATCCATATCATCCCATCCTATCTCTCTAAAATCCATTTTAATATTGTCCACCCACCTACGCCTTGGTCTTCCTTGTGGTCTCTTTCCTTCTGGCTTTCCCACCAATATCCTATATGCATTCCTCGTCTCCGCCATTCGTACTACATGACCTGCCCTCCCCATCATCCTTGACTTGATCATTCTAATTATACTTGGAGAAGAGTACAAGTTATTAAGCTCCTCATTATGCAGTTTTCTCCAATCTCCTATCACTTCATCTCTCTTCGGTTCAAATATTCTCCTCAACGCCCTGTGCTCAAACACCCTCAGTCTATGTTCCTCCCTTAATGTCAGAGACAAAGTTTCACACCCATACAGAACCACAGGCAAATTATAGTGTTGTATATTCTAATTTTTGTTGTTGGACAACAGACGAGAAGACAAAAGGTTCTGGACTGAATGGTAGCAAGCATTACCCGAGTTCGATCGCCTCTTAATTTCCTCCTGAATCAGGTTTCGATCTGTTATCGTTATTCCCAAATATCTGAACTGTGCCACATTTTCAAAACATCTGTTTCCTGTCTTTGTGTCATGATTTTGCCATACATTTTTGTGACGAGACAGCAACACATGCTTAGTTTTCTCTGTGTTTACTTCTAGACCAACCTCCTTACTTGCTTCAATTAAAGTTTGTGTGTTTTTGTTTATGGTATCTACATTATCACCCAGTAGATTCACATCATCGGCGTAGACCAACAGCTGATGTGTCCCGTTTAGTTTCAGTCCCACCTGGTTTTCATGGACTATCCTAATGGCATATTCTAAAGCAAAGTTTAAAAGGAGTGGCGTTAAAGCATCTCCTTGTTTTAGACCATTCTGGATAGGAAATTTATCAGACCAATATTTACCTACACGGACTTTACTGTACGTTTCGTTTAAACACATTTTAATCAACCTAGCTAGTTTCATGGGGACCCCAAATTCTATCAGAATATTGTACGATACTTCCCTCCTAACTGAATCATAGGCTTTCTTGAAGTTATGAATAGCTAATGTACTGTCTCATTGTACTCCCATTTTTGCTCCAATATCTGACGAATGCAAAAGATCTGATCTGTACTTGATCTGTTATGGCGAAACCTACACTGATGAACCCCAATAATTTCATCTATATATGGACTTAACCTTGAAAATGCCACAATATTAATGCTTTATGAGAAGAGATTAAGGCCTACACAGGCTTACACATTACTAAAGATTAAGAGACCTGCAGTTTATAAGCCAACAATAACAAGCACGACCGTCGCGAAAATGCAGGGCTTTGCGGTTATATGACATACTGGATGTGGGCAGAATTTTTACTGAAATAATTAGTTCTTCCAAACAACATAAGCATGTTTACCAAGACTTCACATCCTCGATTTTTAGTTTAGGAGCTTCATCTCAGACAGTTGACTGTGCTGCTCACAGAGTAAGAGGTCAGAATTCAGTTAACACAGAAGTACTTTTCTTCTCCTGGAGAATCAATTTTACGCACGTAAGTCTACAATACAGTTAAGATTAGTGGGAAGAACTAATTTGTGATTACAGGCCTTTTTATTACGCCTAATTCCACCCCCACCCCAGTTACAGTGACTGCGGACAAGATCCCTGTTTACTAGAACCGAACCTGGTTCGATCTAAGTCTATCCACAGTCTAAAAATAAGAGCTCGATTGAAGTTAAAGGCAGTACAGTGAGCAGGAAGTCTGAGTCTTCGCTTCAGAGAAATAATTTTAATTTAATCACAAAGATACTGTACATATTTGAAAAGTACATGTGACTGGCCACATATTTATCAGTGGGATTACAAGTGGAATTGAAACGATGGTAATAACATAACCTTAATTGCTCGTCTGGAGAGGGTGCTTTCAAACCAAACATTTCATACAAGTAAACTCTCAATTAGCGTTAAGCTTCAAATAGCCCACACCAAAACTGGATGATACAGAAAGCTTGAGAGGTTTTCTCCTTTCTTCTTCTCTCACGCCTCAAGAACTCCGGCCTGCTCCACCTTACATTTATACTTTGATAGTGAAAATTCAGGACACAAGATAGGAAGCCTTGGATGGGGGATCAGCCCATTTTAACCAACAGAACAAACGCGTGTTAAACATCCATGCCCCGAGCGGGACTCTTAAGTAGGCCAAACTCCTTAGTTCATTGTACACTCTAGGCCAACAGACCCGTAAGCTATACAGCGTGGAAGAGCAAGATGAGGAATGTGTAAGAACGCAGAAACAAGAGTTCGTGGCCTATTTAAACACATCACACAATCATAAACTGCCTGAAGGGACTGGCAGGACGCACAGAAAATATGTCAGAAGAGTCGTGATTCGAGTCCAATACAAAGTGAAGCTCGGTGTAAAATAAATATCTACTAGGCATTTTGATACATTCTTATCGTTTCCCGTAATTCAGTCATTTTCATATCATGTGAAGGCAGTTCAATTCAGTCCACACTCTCAGACCCATTTTCCTTAAGCTTCATTTTAATATTATTATTTCATCTACGCCCATGTCTTTCTCTTCTCTCGTATGTGTGCTACATGCGAGGCCCATCTCATACCCATTGTTTGATCACCACAAATAACAGCCGGTGGAGAACGAAAATTACGAAGCTTCTCATTGTACTATAACCTTTCTCACCATTCTGTAACTTATTCTCTCTTGTGTATAAATATTCTCACCAAAGCTCATTCTCAAACAGTCTGAATTGGGGCTTATGCGGCTATTCTTTTGTGCTTCATCCATCGTTTCAGTTCTTGTTTAGAAAGCATCACCTTTCGGAAATCGTCTCCACTTCCTTCTTCAGATGAACATAAATGAAAAAAGGCCCCGGGTGAGCTCTTTCTCATACTCTTGACTGGGGACAGCTGGAGAGACTCCGAAAGAACATTCGATCTATGCTCTACCCTCAAGGTGAAGATAAAGGTTGCGACTGGCGAGACACATACGTAGTACGCATAAGAGGAACATGAAATCCAAACAAGTTCATATGGGAGGCTTAGTTTAACTGGCAGATACCATTATAATCGTTCTTACCGATATTAAGGGGGGCCGGGACAGAGCAGTTGGGCTGGACGACCGAGGGGTCGGAGTTCGAGTCCCTCTAGGGTCAAAAATTTTCCCTTCGCCACGTCGTCCACATCGGCTCTGGGGTCTACCCAACCCCCTATACAATGAGTACCGGGGCCTCTTTCTCCGGGCGTAAAGCGGCCGAGGTGTGAAGCTGACCACTCACCTCCAGCTACTGACGAGGTCGAGAAAATGTGGATCTAACCGCGCACTCCCCCATACGCCTTCATGGTGTAATGCATCATTAGTTAAGCACAGGGACAGCTTTACCGATATAAGCTGTGGACATGTGAACTGGATTAAACTTGCTGAGGATATGGTTCCAATGTAATTTTAATAACAACAAATCAAGTGTGAAAAATTGATGTTCGTGTACCTCTTCTCATTTACATAACTCAAACGCAAGGGTACTCGCTGTGGATCGAACTTTTTCTCGTTAGTACTTTCTAGAAGAACGACTGGTCACCCCTGCACAAAGTGCTCAGTTCTTTGTCGCTTATCTTTCAAAGTCACACACAACCTATGCAAACAGATAATATGGTAGCTTTCCTGAAAACAAGTGGAAAAGTCCTTGTAGGTTCTCTTTGGACGAGACAGTGGAATTGCAGCCCGTTCCTCGTTCAATATCGTCTTGGCTAGTCAGCCGTAGATCTCCTGGGGACCCCCTTACCGACTGAGGGCCCAAAACCCTAATGTAATTTTCGGCCGTGTTACGCCCTTATAGCCTAACGAATGGAGATTTGAAACTCCGGGGCTCTAACGCGCCCCTTCGAACTGCCGCAACCAAGAAAGCTGGTAAACAAACACGTCTTGCCCAACGTGTGGCAAATCTCGCTTGGAAACGCTGCACCAGCAGTTGCTCCAGTTCTGCTCTAACACTTTGTGAAGAAATGCTGACCCGCAGAAGTCTTCGTTTATATAATCCTTGGGTCGGTGACTTTGAGCAATGGAATATATCTAAACATTTACCACTTGTTAGCGTAGGCTACGCCCGATAGCCTACCGACGCCGTATCTCTCGCTCCGCAGACTGAAAACTTCACAGAGTGGGCCATGGGACATGGGACCCAAGTCATGTTGCTGCTTACAGGCAGCGCCAGAGGGCTGGATAAATATGAAAGTATGCAACTTAGCTCAACCCCAAATGAGAATGCGGACAGTGCAAATAAACGTAGGCAATTGTGGATCCCCAGGGTTACAGGTTTATTCACTACGAGTACAATCCCGGTCATCGGAGAGCTGGAAGCGCTGTCAATAGGAATACGTGGAGACAAGATTCGACCACGAACCCTGAACCTCCTCCTCGAACGACCCCAAGACCATACTATTGGAACTGGTTTCCAGTGTGATTGACTCAACCTAGACTGCCACCCCAAGGCGTACAGCCAGTGATAGCAGTTGGGGTAGGAGAACAAATCACACCATAAGAGTGGTGTCAGCAGTTGAGATACTACACCACTGCATAACATGCTTTAATCTCCAGATTACAGCACCGCTGTATGGCTACGTTTTTGGTTTACATCCTATAGAGTACTACGGAGGAGAGCTCTCTTATCACTATGTCACTCAAGGTCGCCGTTATCACAGCAAGAGGTATAATCAGCAAGGTGAAGAGCCACTGCTTTGCAGACCTATAAATGCTACAAAATTGTAAATGTTTCATGAAGTAAAGCTTAACTCGGCCTGTTCCGGCTACATTTAGCTATTAACTTATTCCACAGGACAGATCCTGTTGGTGGAGTTAACAGTTCCTCAGTTGATATAGGACCGCATACCGCTGAACCCCTTGCTGCTGAGTCATATGAATTCAATTAGATGTTCATAATCCATTTCACTGACAGCCCCTTAATATTATTTTCCCACCTACACCTAGACGTGGCGTCCCTTGGACTACAGCCACATTAGCCCTGTATCCGACCCTTCTTTCAGCTCCCCCGAACACAGCAGTTCACGGTGAAAAGACATTACCAAGCACTGAAATGCAAGCGGTCACATTGAATTCGTCTCGAACTGTCGAACACGGCCGACTGTTGCCTGTTAAGGGCAAATTCAAACTATTTTGCCTTTTTCCGGTCATAAGCGACAGTACTTACGGGACCTCCCACTGGAAGTGAGCTTCGCTGCTGTATGTGCCGTACACTGTGATTGCAATGGCTGAAACATAATTAGCTTGGTTTTTGAAAGAAGAAAGTTATAGGACACTAGAAGAAAAAAACTACTGCAACAGAGACACATATAGGAAGCTGCAGAATAAAACTGCTATGGAAATGGACTGCACTTATTGAATTGGCGAAATTCAGCCACTAAATGAGAATCCATGAGCGAATACTGAAGCACTTTCTTCATGCACTTCGCTGAATCATGTTTTGTGTTTTGCTTTCAACATTTTTAGAACAGGGCCCGTATCTAGTAAATACATTTGCGAAATGACGTCCATTTCGGGCAGCAGTTTCGGGCAAACTGTTGGGAATGAGACCACACTTCTCGGCCGCAGAGTTTCTGACCAATCTTCTGTTACGCACATGTCCCACCCACCCCAATACTTCCTTCGTCTGCAGACTGTCACAATTCCGTTTGCAGAGCCTCGTTCGTGCGAATCGGGTGCACATCGTAAAAATGGTGTTTCTTTATTTCAATACAATTTTTCCATCAACGTCTAGGTCCCCAAATAACCTTTATTCTAAGAGGTTTGCACCCATGATCACCCTCACCCTCATGTTACATGCTTCATCCATCTCATCCGCTCAGAGGCGCAGATTTAATTGCCTAACAGTATTTGTCTTAATCAGTCACTCAAGTTACTCCATCGTATAGCTTCAACATCTGCAGTCCTATCAACGCGTGTGTGTCGAGGTCATGGCGCCTTGCTGCTGGTTTTGCTGCTGAATGACGTTTCAGCACCCACGTGGAATCACCTCGGCCGGATAAGGGCATCCCAGCAGATCTGGTCTGCTCCAACACCACACCCAGTCAGGCAGTATCTTCGATTCATCAAAACCTATAAAGGAGTCCAAAGATGGCCAGACAACAGAGAAAGATGAAAAGACGCAAAATTACAACTAAAAGCAATTCCACGCCTGTCTGGCGAAAAAGAAAATACGTTGATCGTGAAAAATTCTGCAATTCCCAATGCTAATCAGAGAGCATGTAACTAATACCGTCAGAATGTAGCTTCGCTAAATGAACCTAACTAAGGGACGTTTTGCAATTCCTTAAGTTAACTGGATATAATGCAACAAATATTATTATAAAGCTGCTTACTAATACGAACTGATACTTGGAAATTTCTGCAATTCCCAAAGCTAATCGGATAGCATGGAACAAGCACAATTACAGCGCCGCTTGCCAACATGGACTGAAACCCGGAAAGTCGTGTAATTCCGAACGTTAAACGGATCATTAGAATGTCGCTTGCTTAAGAATTCAACCCTGGAAATTTCTGCAGATCACACACATGATCATATATACGAGTATAACTAATTCCATGGAGCCGAGTCCTTCTTGAGAAGTCGCCAATCGCTCAGCTAATCAGAATTTCCCAACATGTTATGGAACTCGATCATTCGCTACCGCATTCACAAGAACCCGCCACTCGTCCCTGTCTTCAGCCAGGTCAGTCCAGTTCATACCAACACATCCTGTATCTCTAAGATCCATTTTAATATTATCCTCAAACCTACGCATGTCTTCCTAGTGGTTTTTTCCTTCGGGCTTTCCCTTCAAACTCCGGCATGCATTCAACTTCTCTCCATGCGTGCTATATGCCCTGCCCATCTCATCCTCTTGGACTCGATTATTCTTTGGCGAAAGGTGCTGATCGGTTATCACGGAATATTATTAGAATGTTGCTTAGGTCTAACAGCACAACAGTTAAAATCATTAACTACACCATCTGGACAACAGTGCTAAGGAAATGCTCCAGTTTGCAATACGTACAATGAGGTTCCAAACGCGTTATCTGAGATTGTGTGTTTCCCTCAGGTCTCACTGTTGAGATACAAATCTAATAACATGAACAGTACAGAAACTACACTAAATATGAAAACAAATTATACTGTCGAAGAAGTGAATTCAGAACAGAATCACTACACTACAAGAAGCCACGTTTCTGTTGGAGTTAATCAGCAGTGAAGATACTGTTTAAAGCTTTCACGTGTATTTCTATATTTAGGAAGAAATTACAGCAAGCTATTTAGACCGGAATCTTTCATCTTCCCATTCGTCCACTTACACACACAAAAAAAGATTACCACGAACATACATAAAATTACGTTTGATATTTGTAAACGGAACTGAAAATTATCTACGTCTCTCACACCAATGGAAGGACAGATTAAGAATGTCTGAGAGAGAGAGAGAGAGAGAGAGAGAAACGAGGATTCAATTTGAGCCTAAGAGACTAGAAATGAGAGAAGAATGGGAAATATCCATGTGATGAGAAACACAGTTTGTACCCCTCAGCAGACGGTACTAGGGTGAGCAAATACACGGGAGAGAATGGCCAAGGCATGTATGTAGGTCATATGAGGAATGGGAAATGCATGTTACATTTTAATTGGAAGCCTGAAAGAAAGCGACAATTTGAAAGACTCAGCACATACGTGCCGTGTTCATGAGCAAGCTACGTCTCGCAAGTTTCAAGAGATAGGCCTACGCACGTAACTGAAGCAGACTTGAGCTAGATGCACGATAAGATGGCGATGTCAAGTTTACGAGCAACCCACACGCACAAAGTTAGCGTGGCCTTATTCAAACTCCTTAATACACTTTCTGTAAACTCTTCAGTGGCCTAGAACTGAGAGCCTTTGGCCTTCACAAGTAAACACACATTTCCTATAACTGAAAACGTGTATCTCAGTTGATGAAAGTCTGTCTTGGAAAGCACCCAGATTCTTATTACTGTCAAACAGCTGCGGGTTTGTTGATGTGGGGAGCTCTGTCTGATGAGAGGACGGTCTGTCATCTACAACTGATGCTGGGTCTCGCCAGCGCAGTCATTCTCAGGTCCGAGTCCCGTGGGACTCGCGACCATATTTTACTGTCTCAGATTCGAGACTTTCCTTCTCGTCGCCTCCTACGACTCGCAGATCTACCGTGGAGGTATTCGACCCCGCCTCGGCACGGGATACTCTTTTGACTCTGTGTCCTGCTCCTAAGAATCAGCACGGACCTCGTAGAAAACATCGCTCCTCTATAGTAGTGCAATTGTTGCATTCGGGCCCCCGTGTGGAGGCGGGGTCGAATACCTCCACCGTGAAACTGCGAGTCGTAAGACGCGACGAAAAGGGAAGTCTCAGTTCTGAGACAGTAAAATAGGGTCACGAGTCCCAAGGGACTCGGACCCAAGAAAGACTGCACTGGCAAGGGCCAGCAGCATATACAAAAGACAGACCCGTCCTCTCGTCAGAGAGGGCGCCACACAAAATCAAGACCATAATTGTCAAACAGTAATAAATATCTGGTAATGAGCCCCAGATGGGGTTCGACACCAAGACTTACTGACTGACTGACTGACCGTCAGTCGCAATGTGACTTTGACTTTGCATTCGTGTATTGGCGGAGCAGTTAATTAAAAACGGCTGTTGTGTAGTTGCTTAATTCGCGGTCGTTGCCTAGCAACGGGTCAAATGCCACAATATTAATCTCATCGCAAGAAGAAACCTGAAAATGGCTCTGGGGAGAACCAATCGTCTACTTTCCTTTCACTGGAATTTGAATATCTGATTTGACAAGCGGAAGGGAAACTTCAGCAGGTACGCGTAACTAAGTAAGAAAACACTTTGGGAGACTGCAGTGCTGTTATTACTAATGTGAGTGATTTATGGAGTACGCTGTTCACATGGAGTCATGAAGACATTCAGGAAATATTAAGGCTGTTACGTCGACATTCTGACAGGCTGCACTGTTGCTATCACTAATGGCATGGATTACGAAGCATGTCATCGAGATGATTTCAGGTGGCAAGACACGTACATATCAAGTTTCATGACGATCGGCACAGGAATTCAAGTAATATTAGTAGTAAGGAGCCGGAATTGCGCAGTCGGTATAGCGACCGACTACGAGCTGGACGAACGAGGAGTGGGAGTTCGAGTCCCGGTAGGGTCAAGAATCTTTTCTTGTCGTCCAGACCGGCTGTGGGTTTCACCCAACATCCTATCCAATGGGTACCGGGGGCTCTTTAACCGGGATTAAAGCTGCCGGGACGTGAAGCTGACCACTCATCTCCACTTAGTGCAGAGGTCAAGAAAATGTGGATCTATACGTCTGTTTCCCCATACTACTTCATGACGCAGTGCTTAATTAGATAATCACAGGGACAATTTTACGTTACCTTAGTACCTCAACAACTTCAGAGGCTGTAACGTTGGTATTACTGATGAGAGGGATTTCTTAAGGAGGCCGATGAGATTGCCTCAGGTGGCATGAGATCGGTTCAGGCATTCCAGTAATATTAAGGGCATTACCACAACAATTTGGGAGGCTACAGGGATCAGGGATTTATGATGTACGCAACTGAGATGGCAATGAAGATTGGTACAAGCGTTCAAGCCTTGTCTCAGCAATCTGAATGGCTATTGCTGATGGAAGGGATTTATGAAGTGTGCCGCTGAGATGGGCTTTAACCACTCAGAAAAAATTTTATCGTTTTCATTATAACCATTCATTTGGAGCCCATGTTGGTTAGAATAATTTTATTGGGAGACATCTCAAATCGAATGTACGATGACAGAAATAAAAAGTCAATGTTAAAACTAGGCAATGTGTGCCATGAGCGTAGATTTGTGTGTTGCCTTGCTGCTTCATCGTCGCCCATGCCATACCATATTCTGCACATATTTGGTGTTGCTCCCACCTTAGCACGAGGGGAGACAACATGGCAGACTCACGAGATCTAAAGTGTCCGTTTGCAATATACTGGCCTCTACTGTGCCATATGTCGTGTCACATGTGTGTGTCTTCGATTTAGATCCTGCCATTGAAGACCAAGGGCAATGAAAGACCTGATTGTTCCTCGCCTCGTTTTGTTTACTTATCAGACCGTGGGAGTCAAAGAGCTCTGTATCCTATTACTAGCTTATCTTCTTCTATACCAGACAAGTACACTTAACAGCTTGTTTGCAAATCTGTCACTCAGCTTAGTATCATTTCCTTATAAAAACACCGTCTAAATATACGTTCCTTGGGCGCCGTAGCGCTCGAGCGGTTCGTATTCATACCATGTCTTCGGGAGACGGCGGGCCCGTTTCTCGCCCAGGAGGGTCTTCGTGGTTGTCCCCATTCACACCGGGCAAATAATTAGTCAGTCATACTCAACGAAACATAACGAAAAAATGCGCATTTCTTCATGAATAGTGTTCTGCCTGTTACCGAGCAGTTCTGCCAACAACAGACAAGCCTATCGGTGTTCAGTTTTATCCACATTCAGGCTACTTCTGGCCCAGCTCCTTTCCGCGATCTTCTTTGAGGTAATCAACACCATCAGAATAACAAGTAATTGATTTAAGTTATTCAATTCCAACTCTTCTTCTTTTCTTGAAATTTCGTGATAACATATTTTAGAATACAACTAAAACAGTGGGAATAAAGCATCCCCTTGTTTCAGTCCGCTGTAAACTAGACATAATGAAATAAATATTTGTCCATGGGCTTATGAATTCTGCCTGACACGTTCTAACATGTTTTAATCGACCTTAATTACTTAATTAAAATATCAGCGGTACTCGGCCTTGGATTCTGTTACCGTAACGTTATTTTCTCTGCAACAAATAAACTGCAAGACGAATAAGAAATGCAAATACTGCATTTGGAAACTGTGTGCTCATTATTCCGCCATTGTTTGGTCTGCACTTGAGGCAAATTGCAGCTTCCAATTCCACTAAGCTCCCACCACTTTCGCTACCTTGCCTACATACGAGTACTTACACTAGTACCATTATTGGTGACCAATG
The DNA here is from genome assembly GCF_002891405.2 of Cryptotermes secundus. Taxonomy (NCBI): domain Eukaryota; kingdom Metazoa; phylum Arthropoda; class Insecta; order Blattodea; family Kalotermitidae; genus Cryptotermes; species Cryptotermes secundus. Next base: position 336,750 of record NW_019735580.1, on the reverse strand, counting down.
GAATAATGGGGGATTAAATATTATAAGCAAACAAAACTAACTTCATGGATCAGAATCTTCGTTTAGAAGCCGACACTCGCGTAACTGATCGAGAAACTCCCCTCCCCGCCTTTTACGAAGCCGAATATTTATTACCATGTTCACAAGATCCTTCCACTCGATCCTATCCTAAGGCAGGTAGATGCACATAACGAGCTCTTGAAAACGCCTTTTAATATTATCTTCCAGAGTACGTTTCGGTTTTCTAAGCGTTTCTTCTCTTCAGGTTTACTGATCAAAATAGTGTAGGAACTTTATAGTCACTTCTTTCTAAACTGGTGCACACCAATGAGGTGCACGCCATATACATATCGGTCTTGCTTAAAAGGTGAATTTTGATTTGCCATTTAGAATTCCTATATTCTGTAAACAGCACAGGCCTGTGAAAAACAGCTATATTAATTAAATTAAATGCATATCCTGTAAATGGGTGTGTACCAGAAATACTCGCACAAAAGGAACGGGGGAAGGGGGGATAGAATGGGGCTTGGTACTCACACAACTGACATCTCATAGGTTGTCATGCCCTTTCTCTAGCAGCCACTGTCATAAGGTTCATGGGTCTGTCTATTCGTTGCTGTATTTGCTTCTGTCATTTCTCTCACACTGTATATATATTAAAAGTAAAGGTATCTCTGTACAAGACCGTGAAGGTCAATAGGTTTGTGAGATGTTGAGGTTCCCACATTTTCTAGACAATCGGCTCACAGATGGCGGTAAGGCTGTCACCGTTACGCGTCGGCCGCCCTTTACCCCCAAGAACATTCCAAGAATATTCCAGGTACTCATTTCTATTAGAGGCTGAGTGGACCTCGGGGCCATAGTGCGGCTGGAAGGATTATGTAAACTGAAAAAAAAAATCCAATGACCTCATCGGGATTCGATCCCGCGACCTTCCGGCTTGTAGCATAGTGCTTCAACCAACTACGCTACCGCGTGCCCCCACTACATATATATACGTGTGTGTCTGTATATATATATATATATATACACACACACACACACACACATATATCATCCAAATATGATCCTGTAGCATTATGCCAATTTTGCTAATAAATCTGTGTGCCATAATTTGCTACCGTTCTAATTTTTATCTTCAATTTATTTATTTTTGATCTAACGATACTTGCCGTCAAATGCAAGGACGAACACATAACAAAGCATTTGTAAAGCGATCGCATCTTGAGGCATTATACCCTGACGTCTAGAATTAGTAGGAAAACTCACGAAACATCTCAGTCACGTTATGCGGTATCCTATCCAAGATTTGAGCCCCGGACTTCCCGGATACGAAGCACAAATGCTTCCTACTAGGCCATAACATTAGGTTCTACCTTTTAATTTCCGAACACCAGTAATACCAAGATGACGGTTGTGCGAACTTTAGCAACAGTCAGGCCTAAGATAGGGTCCTGCAATTTGGTACGTATCATCCGAAATGAGTACTAGAATCTTCCTGGGAGGTAAAGGGAGGCCGGCGCGTAAGGCTGACAACCTCACCGCCATCTCCGAGCGTGGACGTCTCACAACCCTATCGGCCTTCACGGCCTGTTACGGGGATAGCCTTACCTTTTTTACCTTGTATAATTATTGTTTCGCCACCTCATCCCGGTCACTTAAAGTATTTGAAAGACGTGGGCGTCACAAGTCTCGGGACATGTCTGCATACGGTGCGGTTACTGAGGGTTACAGTCAGCAGACCAATCTGAAGTTCACATGCACATACCAGATTACACTGAACTTCGTGTGGTGTTCATAAAGGTAAAGCAAGCGGACTGACACACAAACCTGCATCATCTTCTCCTTCCTGCGCATACTGGAAAAACGCATGAAAATTCAAACTACTTTATTGAGAATTCGTATTAGACTGGTAACAAGAGCTAACATATTCTTTCTAGATCAATACGCAAATTGATGACGTCAGATAAAATGTGTTATCAAGAATACGTTAATTCTTAGTCATTCGTATGCCTCAGCAGAGATTCTACTACTGATGAATCTGCTATCACTTCGAAAACGTTATAATAGTGCCTACGTTCTTTATACATAATTCCAGTTTAACTCCAACGAGCACACATGTGGGACAGCCGAAAATAAAACAATGCAGAAGTGCAAAATTGATCCCACATACTCGCTGATCCTATGCTTCGTTGTTTGTTTGTGTTTTAGTATGAATGAATGTACTCGCAGAAAAGGCTCTACTGTGTTCTCCCATCAGCCTATCCTAATTCGTGTGAGACCACAAAATGTCACGCAGATACTTTGAGAGCGTCTGAGAAGGTGATGAGGAGGGTATCTTAACACAACAAAGAGAAAATGCGTGTAAGAAGAATATATTTGGAATTGCATGCCAGGCTTCGTCGGTTTCCAAGGAAGATGGGGCGAACAGGACATAAAACGAATAGGGCAGATTTCAAAGCATAAAAACTTTTCGTCTGAAGATCTGGAGAGGAAAAAACTAAAGAAAATATTACAACTGACCATAAAGAAAAGGGGTGTGAGGGTGCAATTTGATTTAAGTGGCTCCGGGTAGGGTGTAATGGTGGGATATTGTGAACAAAAATGTGAATCTTCTGGTTCCATAAAAGGAAAGGAATTTAAGGAGCTTAGCAATTATCATCTTTCTAGAGAGAGCACTGTTTCATGGAGTTCCCACGCAATTCGGCTTCGGGAGGCGTCAGGTTCACATCTCGGCTGGAACATCGAGGTTTTCGTGTTATCCCTCAGTTCCTCCAGGAAAATTAAGTCATGATACTTCAAATTAAGAAAAGACAGCTTCCTTCCAGGCCCTTTCCATTCATTATTTATTAATCATCCTCTAATTCGATATAATACAGTACTACTGACAAAATCGTAAAATAATAATAAAAATTATATATCCAGGAACTAGGTGAATACTGTACTTCTTTTGGCTTATTTTGGACTTCACCCATCGTCTGGTATGTAAAAGACAAAAGACCACGATGTTTCGGAGACTGGATCTGTCTCCGTCTTCAGGTGGATAGGGAAGGATAAACCTACTCAGTTGGACCAGTGATTGGGACTAGCTCTTTCTAACGGGCCCAACTGAATAGGTTTATCCTTCCCTGTCCACCTGAAGACGGAGACAGATCCAGTCTCCGAAACGTCGTGGTCTTTTGTCTTTTACATACCAGACGATGGGTGAAGTCCAAAATAAGCCAAAAGAAGTATACACCATCGTCAGAATCCTTTCAAGTCTATCTAGGTGAATACTGCAGTTTCTTCCTTCATACCATAAAACTACAGAAAATGAAAATGACGTATTCTTGGTGCTAAACAGTGTTCCAGGATGGCTTTAAAGAAATATACAGCACAGTACTGCAAAAATTCTTGCTACCACTGCTGTGCGGTACACCGACCCTGTAACTAGTCCGTAAGTACCAGTACTTAACCTATAGCCGGTGGCTATACAAAACGTTAGTGATCGTTTTTGTTCCGCTGTACCAGGTCGGCCATTAGCTCTGTACGTATCTGCTACCTCGTTCCAGGAACTTCACATCTGACGTGCAATGTACAAATCGGTCGGCCTCAAGGCTCAAAATGGCCACCGTCCAATGGAACATGGACTTATTAGTGCTACATCGCCTCCTACTGTTAGTACCTAGGGAACTAAACCTGGTATTTTAACAAGCTGCATGTATGGATGACGTAAGACTAGTACACATGATATACAATATACCATCCATCGGCTTGTAAGGGTACTTCCTCCGTTACATAAATTAGCCCCTTGAGCCCCCTCCAAAAAAGTCTGGTATGAGAGCCGAAGATTCCATACAAGCCTGCCCACCCCCACAACCCATTCCTCCGTCTGTTCGTCACGCTCTGACGTATTTGACAATGGGCATACGTAAATGCAGGAAGTAACGCTTGAAAATGTTAACTTTGCAGTTCCACGCAAGGGGTCGACTTCGGTCATTTTTTCCCCCCGTAAGAAAGACACTGCCGGTCACGGTAGCCGAGCGGTCTAAGGCATGCACTGTCTTCGCTCGCTCGGAAGCCGGGATCGTGGGTTCGAATCCCACTCAGGGCATGGATGTTTGTGTGCGTTTTTCTATGTTTGTGTACAGGTAGAGGCCTTGCGACGAGCTGATCACCCGCCCAAGGAGTCCTACCGAATGTCTAAGATCTAGTAAAACCGAAGTGAAAACGGAGAAGTTCATGGAGTAGGCCTAGGCCCAAATGGGGGCTGTAGCGCCAATGAAAAAAAGAAAGAAAGAAAGACACTGAGATAATGACAACAATTAATGGTGTTTAATTACTAAACAGCATTTAGCTACAAGCTAATTTAGTACTGGCTCTTGAAAGCACACTTACATTGATTAATGCCGCCATGTACAAGAAATGTAAATGAACGGATTTCACTGCTTAACGCTGCCAAGTAAGATCCCAGAGGCACACGGGCTATTGGGTGACGGCATGAGATGAAGATGAGGATGATGGCGTAGACAGAGTAATTATGGAGCAATGCCGGAATTATATAAAGGACAACAGACGATTTCTCTGTTGCCACGATAGAAGTGACGTATACGTAGGAAAACTTACCGTGGAACCGCCTAGTCCAGCACTAGAAAACGAACCCGGACAGTCCCGGTGGCTGCCATTTAATGACGGTCGGTCCACAAGAACTCCGTTCGGAGGGTCACAAAAGCAACGTGGGTGCCTCTGCGTGAGTCCAAGAACCTACAGACGTTTATGTAAGTAACCACCATGGATGTCTAACTGCAGTGCATATTTTCTGCAAGAGCATGCTAACAGTTTAATATTATTAGCGTCCTTATGCCCATGTCCCTTAGGGGTCTTCCGACTAAATTTACGCATGACATTTGGGCTGCAGTGCTTGTCCATCCCGTCCTTTTCTATACAACTCAAGAAGCTCCTCTCATGAACAGCTGCCTAACTGACCAGATCATTGAGCAAAGCCACTTATAACTTAAACAAAGATGGAGTGATACTGCTTACAGTTTGGGTTCTAAGTTTCGTTGACCGAAATTCCGTCAAATGCAAACGTTAATTGGGTTTTAATGGCATGGGCGAGTGAAGCGTGAGGCCGTAGCCTAATTAACGGGCATCGTGGATTTATACGGAAAACTTAAAAAGAAAAGTGTGTCACTCTCGCGTGAGCTGTCACAACAAGGTACCTTGTAACAATTTTAAGATTTTGCGTGGGTTAAAAGAAGTGACTCAAAAAAAAAGAAATACACCTCGACCTATAGGTCACGTTTGAACAGCAAATAATATGCCACCTGACTGAAGCAACGGATGCTTTGCGTAGGTAGGCATAAAGGCCCATGAATGATTTTAAGGGTCAATTCCATGTAAGTGAGGTACAAAACAATGACATTGTACGCACGCTCAAGATCCATTTTAAGCTTCTGCCTGCTACCCGCAGTTCATACTTTTGTGTTGACAGTACGAGTTAATCGCACCGAAGCCCATGTTCTAAATTACGTACAAAACATGTCTCATTGCATTTGTCAAGCACAGCTGCCGCGGCAATGAGTCTCGCTTGTATTGGGGTGGTGGGGCTTAATCCCCCTCCCCAAACTGAGCAGTCTTATTTGAGAAGCTCAGAGTTACCCGATTGGCCAAGAGATCTCCTGCATCATGGAACCCGGCGATTCATTGCCGTAAGCACAAGTGCCTGAAATGTACAGTGTCCTAAGTGAGACGAATCAAACCGACTTGCTTCATTCAACATGTACTCTCGTCCCGACTGAACTCTTCAGCTCTGTATGTGCTTCTCCTTTCCCTCATGCTTCCCATGTCCCGCCTATCCTCGACAGGCACGGAGTTACCGATGTGAATCCCATTCTGCTCGGGCTTTCCTTTCTTCATGTCGGTCCTTTCAAGCAAATCTTGTAGGGACTGCTTCTTTCCGAGTAAGTTTCAGTCGCATGCACAGCCTACTCTTCGCTCACTTTATGGGAACAACTTGTGCAGCTCATATCTCGTTAAATAACCTAGGAAACAACAAAATAATTAAGATGAATACGGCAAATCGAGATTAGATCCACACATGTGCGGAAAAAGAGACGAGGTGTGAGTTGTGCGCTCTGCCAATGCAGATCCAAAAAGGGTAGAATTTTGGATGTTAAACGTAGTCAGAAACGTAATCACTTGAGACCACAGTTCGTACCAACTACAAACGTTACTTACCGCCCAATAAGGCTGCGCCACAGCTCAAGCGGTTAGTCGCTGTCTTCCCACCGCGGCTGCCCGGGTTCGGTCCCGGGTCTGGTCAAGTGGGATTTGTGGTGGACAAAGTGGCGCTGGGGCAGGTTTTCTCAGAGTACTTCGGTTTCCCCTGCCAATCTTCATTCCACCAATTGCTCCACAATCACCCTCACCTATCATCTGGGGCTGGTACAGTAGGCCAGAAGTGGCCGCAGTACAAGGGACTTAGTCCCACCCCACTAGCATTAAAAAAATTACCGTCCAATAACATGACAGTGGATACGTATGATGATGTGGAAAGATCGGCAAAACAAGCATTCAAAGTACTGTCCAAGCATTAGCACGAGAAATTTGTCAGAATAGTCGACACATCGACAGATGTGAACTAGGTAATTTATTTTAGTTGTACGAAACTTCTCGCTAAGTTTCGAAGCGCTTTCTTAAATTAACAGATTACTTTGAATTCAAAATGAATCCTTTCAGTTACATAAACATGTATCGCTTAACATTACTGATCACCTGCTATGAAAAAAGTTCGGTGTTATAACGCGGGTGAAAATACACTTAGGGCTGTAGGTTTATATTCGAGTAGCTTCACAACTGAAAATTATACCCTATTTTTCACGGATGAAGGTAAATCGAATTACAGAACCACACCCCGTCTATAGTCACGCATACATGTGCTAATATTATCCTCCTATCTTCCTACATCAAGGTCTCCCAAGTGGTCACGTCCCTTCAGGGTTTCCTGCATTTCCAGTAAGAGAGCACAAACGCTAAACAAATGCAATTTGAAGTACCCTTTCCACTTTTCTTAAATTACGTCGCCATGAATTTGTGTGGCTTGCCCATTGTCAGCAAATGTTAGTGGAATACGTGTGGCAAAACGATGTACACACTGATTTCCGAGAAGGCTGTCTTTGCGTTATGGGATTATCATAGGTCATTGCTTAGTCAATTTTGCCATAACTTGGAATTAATACACTTTCTATGCTGAGTTTGCTTAGCAAATGTGTCGCCTTTTGCCTTACGTGCGGGGCACGCGGTAGCGTAGTTAGTTGAGACCCTATGCTACAAGCTGGAAAGCCGCGGGTTCGAGTCCCGATGAGGTGAATTCTTCAATTGACCTAATCCTTCCAGCCGCACTATGGCCCTGGGGTCGACTCAGCCTCTAACAGAAATGAGTACCGGGAATCTTCATGGGGGGTAAATGGTGGCCGAATCGTAAGGCTGACAATCTCACCGCCATCTGTGAGCCGAATGTCTAAAAAAATGTGGAAGCCTCGACGTCTCACAACCCTATGGGCCTCCACGATCTGTTACAGGGATAGCTTTACCTTTTACCTATATGAGCACATCTCAACTCACACAAACCTGCATTTACGAATTCTGTTACTGTAAAGTATTCTGTGTTGTAAGTTTTATCCCAAGCAGGTCTACCTCACCGTTATGGGTATAGGTTCCTTTCTGAAAGTCTAAAAATTTTAAATTATTTAAATATATTAAGTTTCCTTCGAATGCCGCGATATTTGGTTTAGATATCGTGGTCGTATATTCGTGATTTTAAGGTTATGTATGCTATAATTCCCAGAATGCGGCCATCTACGTACTTCTCCAAACGTAAGTTGCACCGAACTACCAGTATCTCGGGTTAATTCATCTGTTCACGACAACAAGAAAATAAGAAAATCCACTGTTCTTATATACTTATATCAAGACGAAACGGACAGGAAAGTATACTTCAGTGGTTAAATTCTTATCTTTCTTCGCCACATTTCCCAGCTCAATTCCCCACTTTTTTTTTCTGTGAATGTGGTTTTCCCAGGAAAAAAAATCTATGTAATGCGGACGAAACTGTTTGATTCGTGCAGAAACCAAGTACCTCCATGGCCTGCTCATCTGCAGTTGTCCATAGGTTCTTACAGCACTGTCTCGTAATTTGTACGCCACCATTTACCGCGCTACTGACATACGCCTATGCGAGAAAGGTGGTTTTGACGGTGGAACTGTAGAGATAGTGAAGTAGCGGTGGCCTATTTAAAGGTACTCTCTCTGCATTCGTCTCGAGTGTCAGGAAGAATATACCGATTCTTGGTGGGAGTCTAACAGAATACACTGCAAAAATCTACCACTTCTCAGCACGGAGGAAATCGGAAGGAGCGACTGTTAAAACGTCTTTCGTAATGAAACTGCGATTCTGCCTTCCCAAGAGATTCGACAGGTCATGCCATGGCTCACGCGGTTAGTCTCAAGTCAGTTCACGTGGGACAAAGTGGCGCGGGGTCGATATAATGTGCCATTTACGGCCTAAGTATCAAAGGACTCAGTCTCATTCCACCTTAAAAAGTAACAGATAAATTAAAGGAGATTTTACCTTAACGACAATGCTTTCGTGAGAAACGTTTGTAGTTCCATTTGCACACACTCCAGGAAAGTAAGATATGAAGCGCTTACAGCAGTGAAAGTTAATTAAATCTTCCCGGGCCAATAGTCGTGTCAGCTGGTTAAAACGACCATGTGAGACGGCTGATAGCTCGAGAAGATTTCGTCTCAGAATGCAATAGATTTAATCCCGTTTTTCCGCTACAAATCGCAACTGTGTCCACTTACCCTACTCCACTCTACTCCAACTCAATATGAAAGTGATGACACAAGAGGCATCCAAGACTGTTTTGAATATGTAAAATAATTATATTTCTGAAGATTACTGTTCTGGGATGTGGCGTTGTGTAGTCTAGTAAATTACTGTAGACGTTTCTCAGGAACGTGTTTCCTTTATTTCAGTGTAGAGGAGGCGGTTCCTCTGAAACGTCAGCGGCTATCTATCAGGCTACAAAATTCTCACATTTTGGTATCGTTACATCTACGAAATCAGTCACATTACTGAAATGTGTTTGAAACAAACCTATTTCGAACACAATTCAGTATCCTGATTTCTTAGATATACCGCTGCCAAATGTGAGAATTTGTTTATGGTAAAGTCCGTAAATGCAAATACAGTACAGTTCCTATTCAGAACGGTTTGAAACAAGAACATACCTTAACGCCAAAGCTTTCAAAATTTGCCTTACAATATACCGCTAGCAACGTCAAAGAGAACCGAGACACATAAACTGCTGGTCCGCTTCGAAAAACAATTTCAATCAGATGACCTGAGGCAAGAAAACCACTTCGGAGATCTAGGCACAGATGGGGATAGTATAAGAATTTCCGGGAGGAACTAATCGCCCAATTTTCCTTGACACAACACGGAGCGCACAGAAAACGATGAATCCAGCAATTCTTCTATTGTTGCGTGTGTATTCGTTGCTACGGTAACGCTTTTACTGAGCCGCTACTTAGCAACGACAGGGGTATGCAGATACATACACACAGACCGATGGGAGGGATTTATGAAGTACACCGTTGAGATGGGCTCAGGTGCCACGATATACATACCAAGTTTCATACAGATAGTTTCAGGCATTCAAACACTGAAGAGACACAGACATAACAGACATGATGGAGACCACATAAGCATACTTTAGGGAAGCAGGCGGCAGGCTAAGCAAAGGAACCAGTGGCGTGCTCTTGCGAACACGGTAATTAACCTTAGGATTCCATAAAATGCTACGAATTTCTCGAGTAGCTGGGCCACTATTAGTTTCCCAAGAACTGTGCTCCATGGAATTTTTTTATGCTAGTGGGGTGGGACTAAGTCCCTTGTACTGCGGTCACTTTTGGCCTATTGCACCAGCCCCAGGTGATGGGTGAGGGTGATTGTGGAGCAATTGGTGGAATGAAGATTGGCAGGGGAAACCGAAGTACTCGGAGAGAACCTGCCCCAGCGCCACTTTGTCCACCACAAATCCCACTTGACCAGACCCGGGCAGCCTCGGTGGGAAGCCAGCGACTAACCGCTTGAGCTATGGCGCGGCCCTCCATGAAATTTACTGGATGCTACGACGGCGCAATGGCGTTGCTATTTGGATGATAAAATTTGAAGGCGCATTTAGCAACAACACCTGCATGCGTTGAGGAAGACTTTACCTTACACAGAGATAAGCCCTTCGGGTATGCCGTCTGGTGCCATCACCACCGTTAATAACAGATATGATAATGCAGTTCACAATATTCTGGAGCCGATCTGCTTCTCATGTGCAGTAATAGAGACCGAAGACTGAACAGAAAGTCCGCCACTGGACATGATCCCGAGTTCAGGTGCTTATCTCATTTTAATATTATAGTCCAATTTTATTTAGGGTCCGGGATAGCTAAGTCGCTATATCCATGGGCTGAATGGCCGGGATTCGACACTAGACAGAGGCAAACATTTTTCTCCTCTATAGCGTCCAGACCGACTCTGGGACCCACCAGCTTCCTAGCCAATGGCTACTGGGGGCTCTTTCTGTGGAGGTAAAGCGGCAGAGGCATGAAGCTGACCACTCACCTACATCTAACGCAGAGGTCAGGAATGGTGGAGCTATACCTCCACTCCACAATGCATCTTAATGTTGTGGTGCTTAATTAATTAATCACAGGGAAAACTTGTACCTTTACTTTCCCATTTCTTTCAGTGTCTTCCAAGTAGCCACAAGCGAAAATGAATTTCCTGTTTCTCCAGTCCGAGTTGCATGTTCAGCTTTCCGTATCCTACTTCAAGCAGTGTGCTGTAGATATCGCAAATTCATCGATGCGCAATATCTCATATTAGTGGGGGGTGGAGTCCAACTGAGTCCACTCGGCACGGCGGCCACTGATTGGACTATTGTACCTGCCCCGGGTGATTATGATGATGGAAAATTTGGTGGAATGAAGACTGGCACGGGAAACCGAAATACTCGGAGAAAAGCTGCCCCAGCGCCACTCTGTCCACCACAAATCCCACTTGACCAGACACGGGATCGAACCCGGGCCGCCGTGGTGGGAAGACAGCGACTAACCGCTTGAGCTATGGCGCGGCCATATTTTCCACTTGCTTGATATCCTCTTGAATTCAAGTATCTTCCCGGTCCACTTGTTTCCAGATTCCTGAAAACTGTACTCTCATTTCATGCGTGAGAGGCGTCATTTGAAGACCACACAAATCAACTAGTAAAGTTGTATGTTGACAGACACGCGCGCGCACTTACGTTACATTCAGTGGGTTCTATTCCTGTGGGTAAAGCGGGCGGACTGTCAAGCTGCGAAGTACGGAATATTGGAAGCTTTATGCCAACATTCCCTGTGGTACCTAGGCGAAGGGGCAACTTGACTGTACCGTTTACGCTTACAGGATTTTGCTCTGGGCAAAATACATCCGAGTATATCATAAAAACAGTATGATTATGGCAATAATTTCTTGTTGTGTGCCTCCTCAATACACAGAGCGATCAACAGCCACTGGTGAAATGAAAGCAAAGTCTCTTTCTCCACGAACAGAGCGCAATCGATGTTCTAAGCCAAGGCTGCAAGGATCGATCAATTAATCAAATTATCCTTTAATCCATAAATTATTTTTGTGAGTTAATAATTGAAGACGTCAGATTTTTAAACTTTAATATCAAAATTTTGCTTCAAATGTTGTACTTCTTCACATTCATTGTTCATGACAAATAGGTCTGCAATTGCAGTGCATTACAACTCGTATTTGAACCCAAAATTTGCCTTAATATCGGCAAATCACTGATTACTTTTGTTGCTAAATGGTGAAGTTACCGCACAAATTTTCATTAGCTTCACACCTCGGATGTACTAGTTATTATTCACTTCTGATAACAGTCGGGTACCGTGTACGTAGTGTTCTGTTTTCCGTTTTGCGGGAAGAACAGAACTGAAGGGGCCTCAGAAAAAGAAAGCGCTGAGAATATCTGGACACAGGGAAGAGAAAGTAATAAAAGTGTGAAGAAAATTATGTAAAAGAGAGCTTCATAATTTGTACTCCTACCGAAATATTACATTAGAGTATGTATTATTAAGTTAAGCAAATCAAGACATGTAGCACGTGAAGGGAAATGAGAAAAGCATACAAATTTTTAACCCGCAAACTTTAAGGAAGGAGACCGCTTATGAGCCTCGTGTGTAGAGAAAACTCCGCTAATTTCGCAATACTAAGAATAAATAAGCCTGCAAACAATATTTCATGTTTAAGTAACAATATAAACGGCTTCAAATGAGTGCGTTTCATTACAGTAACTACTGCACCAGGGAGAGAATCAATATACATAGTGTATACATTGAGCATAAATTTCATTGTACTTCCGCAGTAGTTACGCAATTCTGCAATGACACTAGGATAATCCCGCGATAGGTCGATTTACACTAATGTACACATACATATATGCAGTTTTCGGTCACTCATACGTAATGCAGCCTCCAAGATCACTGTATGAGAACTTTTTCAGTTGTTCGTTGCATCCTTCGCCAAAAAAGAAAATCTGGTACATTACTGGGTGTTCTCTTTCTCTCCCGCTCTTCTTTGCAATTTCAAATGCAACGAATCTGAAAACAATGTACTGCATATCAGTCATGCTGAGAATAACTTCAGTTTCATCTTCCGATGTCAAATTGGGCGGCATTCTGCCTTCCAAAATTGGCACTACACAACTGGAGGTGAAATCAAAGGCCTCATCTTAGATGCGTTCTATGATATCTTGTATGCCTTCTAAGCCTCACACACTTTCCAATCCGTCTGTCGTGAAATATGACCTCGAGGCGTATTCTTGCGACGTCACTTTATTACTCAACGCCGTAATTACAATTCAACGTAACCATAACAGAAATGTTGAACAAGTCGTTTCACAGTAGGTCCTTTCGTGTTAACAACTTTCACTAGAATGTAGAACTGTCAAACTCCCAAAGTCAAAGCCAAAGTCACATTGCGACTGACGGACACTCAGTAAGTCTTGGTGTCGTATTTATTACTGTTTGACATTTACGGTCTTGTTTTTGTTGGACACCCTCTCTGACGAGAGGACGGGTCTCTCTCTTGTATATGCTGCTGACCCTTGTCAGCGCAGTCTTTCTCAGGTCCGAGTCCCTTGGCACTGGCAACCATATTTTACTGTCTCGGATGTGACACTTCCCTTTTCGTCTCTTCCTATGACTCGTAGGGCCACGGTGGAGGTATTCGACCTCGCCTCCTCCCTGTGTAACTCCCACTCAATGTTTCTTATATAATCTAGAGTGGAACCTATAGAAAACATGTCACTCTCCGTATTGTTGCAGGCTCTGCCTAGCACCGGCTGTTTACTCAGCCGTTGCTAGGCAGCGAATAGTTTCTAGCTTGTGATTGGCTAGCACACGATCCACTGTGGGTGCTTCCCATAGTCACGCATTGTTGTAGACCTTACACAGCAACGACTGTTTACTAGCCGTTGCTAAGCAATGGTACCTGAGCTGTCACTGTAGCGTTTGCTTGAGTGTTGGCAGTTTCCACACTTCATTTAACAATACGTTCCCAAACAACGAAACTTCAATGAAGGTTATCCAGTTTCCGCGGTAACTTCGTTACCGCCCGGCAAATAACACGCAACGACTAGTAGAGCAAACGCTATGCAGTCATGGATCATAAGTCAAGGAATTAAAGAGGAAAGAAGTCTCAATTCCTAACACGGCCTGTAATACTTCTCCAGCTGCAGCTCTCATGTCATCTTCGAAATACCTGGCATAATGGCAATACAATAACGCGAATAAAACACCGCTAAGGACCAACACCCCCTCGTTGGTGTCTCCACCTTATCGTGGTGAGGGGGTTTGAGTATGCCAAGGACCCTGAGAGCTATACCAGCGGTAGCGTAGCTACTGGCAGGGCCTCCCTTGCTGGACAGGTCAAAGGGTAGGCATCAGACGAAGAGAGACACCAAAAACCAAAAACTGATGCCGGAAGCAGCGTCATCAGCAGCGACTTGAAGCACAGAGCAAGTGATGCTCGAGATGGTTCAAGTTCGTATAGCATCAGGCGTGACCAGAGTGGTTTGAACGGCTGTTGTACTGCGATGTGGAAAGCAAATGGAAGAACTACCACATTATCACTTTTCCTGGATAGTCTCTTTCCAAAAACAGAAGATCGCATTAAGAGGAGAAACTGTTTTGGAAGAGGCTGTGGACCTGTCGTCTGACAGATTACTGATGGATGGAAGGACCAACAATGAACAGCGATGCAATTACATACTTGTATCTAAATGCCTGCTGCAACTGTTATTTTGTAGACTTTGAAAGTATCATCCACCCCCCAAAATGTAAAAGCCTTCCTTCAAAACCTAACTTTCCAAATGACTACCGTATGCGTTTAAGAACGTGCAATTGGTGTAGTTGTCAGAAGACATACGAGTACTTCTTTGCGTTGGCGTAACCACGCCGTAAAATGCACTTCCTGAAATGCGGCGGAATTTGCCGTACTGCAGCCTGGACCGAGGGAGACTGCTGATCGGCTCAGGATAGGATCAACTAACCGATCGAATTGCCAACAAATTGATTAACGATTTTCATTTGACTACAATAGCATAACAGCCCAAAAAATAATATTTCATACAAACATTATCAAGCACACGGATCTAGCACAAAGCAGTGCCCACTACAGAATGTTAATTAAATTTTTACGGGCAATGTAGGTATTCCCCGTCAACTGAGGATTTCCAGCATCGTGGTTTTCCATGTTTACCTGGTTTTGCCAACCACAGTATATTGGTAAGTAGAAGTGATTTTAAACTTTGTAACCGTTCATTCTAATTGGTGGACTATTGTGTATTAATCATACCTATATTAAGTAAATATCAAGTAAATATACAAAGAGAATCCGGCAGACAGACAGCCAACTCTTACACGCAGAAGGGACATACCTGTAGTTCAAGTTTTGCTATGTGGACAGGAAGTAACATCTGGTACTTTCCTGGAACTCTGGCAGTTTCAGCGAAGTCGGAAAGTCTTTGAGAATTTGAGAGCTGACAGCTCGGAACAGCGATAACTTAAAAGTTATCCCCTGATCGTAATGCATCAAGGGGCTGTCAACCTTAGCGTCAGGTCAGCATCTGCCAGAATCACATAGCAAAGCAACACGATTGGAAATTCAAAATTTAGGGAACCTCCTAGTTTGAAAACTTAACCAATGGCAAAAGTGGAGGAGTGGATTTCTCTTGGAGTCTGTGGTTCGTGGACCTCAGGATTCAGAGAGAGTGTATTCCACCTCAAGGAGTCTTCATCCAACTTTCGGCGAACTCAGTCTCAAATTTACAACTACGTTCCTTCAGAAAAGAAAGTATTACATGTTAACTACAATTAAGTGTAAACATTAAGTTTCCGTAATATTCAGTGAACGGAAGTGAATTAAATAATTTCTAAGTGCAAAAGTCTGAAGTGGTGTGTGACTGTAGCGTAAGGTAGCGTAGCGCCTCTCACCATCTTGCCCCTGTACATCTGGCGCCGCGCCTCTAACCCAGCCAGGGACCACCGGAATTCATAAAGCGCTATGACCGTGGCGCCTCTCGCCATCTTGTCCCTGTACATCTGGGGCCGCGCCTGTAACATAGCCAGGGACCACCCGAATTCATAAAGCGCTATGACCGTGATGCTTCTCGCCATCTTGTCTCTGTACATCTAGCGCCGAGCCTCTAACCCAGCCAGGGACCACCGGAATTCATAAAGCGCTATGACCGTGGCGCCTCTCGCCATCTTGTCCCTGTACATCTGGGGCCGCGCCTGTAACATAGCCAGGGACCACCCGAATTCATAAAGCGCTATGACCGTGATGCTTCTCGCCATCTTGTCTCTGTACATCTAGCGCCGAGCCTCTAACCCAGCCAGGGACCACCGGAATTCATAAAGCGCTATGACCGTGGCGCCTCTCGCCATCTTGTCCCTGTACATCTGGGGCCGCGCCTGTAACATAGCCAGGGACCACCCGAATTCATAAAGCGCTATGACCGTGATGCTTCTCGCCATCTTGTCTCTGTACATCTAGCGCCGAGCCTCTAACCCAGCCAGGGACCACCGGAATTCATAAAGCGCTATGACCGTGGCGCCTCTCGCCATCTTGTCCCTGTACATCTGGTGACGCGCCTCTAACCCAGCCAGGGACCACCGGAATTCATAAAGCGCTATGACCGTGGTGCTTCTCGCCATCTTGTCTCTGTACATCTGGCGCCGCGCCACTAACCCAGCCAGGGCCCACCCGAATTCATAACAAAGCGCTGTGACCGTGGTGCTTCTCGCCATCTTGTCTCTGTACATCTGGCGCCGCGCCACTAACCCAGCCAGGGCCCACCCGAATTCATAACAAAGCGCTGTGACCGTGGTGCTTCTCGCCATCTTCTCCCTGTACATCTAGCGCCGAGCCTCTAACCCAGCCAGGACCCACCCGAATTCATAAAGCGCTATGACCGTGGTGCTTCTCGCCATCTTGTCCCTGTACATCTGGGGCCGCGCCTGTAACCCAGCCAGGGACCACCCGAATTCATAACAGTGGACCAAAGTACCGAACCTCCTTTTCTTGTAATTATGACTTTTTAAATAGTTTTGCAGACACCCAGTCTGAGCTATCTGCACACTGTAATGGTCACGTACGTCGTACACCAATAATAGAACGTGCCAAATTCCATCTTTACTTGTTGCAAATCGTGCATGTTCCTTCATTATTTTTTTTTATTTCTGTTTTTCCAGATGACGATATGAGAAATTTTAGACTCCGCCTGTTTCAACATCCGGGCGAATCATATCCAGAAATTCAAATTACAATACTTTTCTAACTCTATTTTTGCAGCCAATTACAAGTAATTTATAAGAAATGCTGTGCATTGTTGATTCGTCTCTTGTCTGTGTTAAATAGTGCCATTATACATAATGAAAAACTGGCTTCGATCCGCATCTTTGAAAAGAAAGGAACGTGATGATACGCTTCATTTGGGCAGTGCTGATAGTTCAGAAGATGTGTGTGAAGATATTAATATCAGCGATTATGGTACCATTAAAGAAATATCTAGTGGTCGCTGTTCAAAGAAAAAATACTTTCGTAAATATGACAAGAGTTATTTGGAACTTGGATTTACTTCGTGTGGCACTGAGAGTGAACCAAAACCTCGGTGCGCTGTTTGTTACGAAGTGCTTTCAAACGAGTGCATGAAACCCGCGAAATTCAAACGGCACTTAGAGATGAAACACGCTAGTGTAAAAGCAAACCTGTCGAATTTTTCAACGATGTGTTGAAAAAATGAATAAAGAAATTAACGTTGTTTCTAATGTAGGTTCAGCAACTAAGAAGGCCTTAGAAATTTCCTATATTACAAGTCTTCATATCACGAAGAGCGCCTCACCTCATTCTGTAGGTGAGAACTTAATACTTCCAGTTGCAAAAGATATATTAGCGTCCACTGTTTATCTTCCGTCAAAATTGCAACACTTCAACACTACATGTTTCGGCCTCAACATGTAGTGTTGAAGTGTAGAATGCAAAAATGTGTTGCAATTTTGACGAAGATAAACAGTGGACGCTAATTTGAACAACTGCAACGGGATGCTGCTGAAATACAGAAGCAAAAGATATAGTTAAAACAACGTTTAGTGAAAAATTATCTAAGGACATTGATTTAATACAACTCTCAAACGATACAGTTGCACGCCGAATCAATGACATGGCTAATAACGTAGAATCTGAACTTATCAGTAGAATAAAAGAAAGTCTATTTTATTCACTTCAGATAGACGAGACAACAGACGTTTCGAATGATGCGCAGTTGATTTGTTATATCAGGTACGAGTTTAACAATGCCATTCATGAAGATATGTTATTTTCAAAGACTTTGCCAACTCGTACAACGGGAGAACAAATTTTTGAAGTTCTTAATTAATGCATGAAAGAGCATGAAATTGATTGGAAAAGATGTGTAGGTTTTTGTTCGGATGGGGCTCGTGCGCTCACCGGTAGGCATAGTGGCGTTGTAGCTAAAGTCAGAAATATGGCTCCTGATGTTACCTGGACCTACTGTTTCATTCACAGGGAAGCCTTGGCGGCCAAAGGCATGCCATCTAAATTCAAAACCGTGTTAGGAGACAGCATTAAGGCAAGGCCTCTGAATAGCAGAATATTTTCATTACTTGGTGAAAACATGGGTAGCGAGCACAAACAGCTTCTTCTTCATTCTGAAGTTTGCTGGCTTTCACGGGGTAAGGTACTCACAAGGCTCTTTGAATTAAGACAGGAAGTCCTGTTATTTGTAAACGAAATTAACGAAGATTTTGCGTAATTTCTTGCCGATGACATGTGGCTAAGTATATTGGCATATCTTTCAGATGTATTCTCAGAACTAACCGAACTAAATCTCTCTCTACAAGGTAATTCTTTGACTGTTCTCAGTGCCCATGATAAAATAAAGGGGTTTGAGAGGAAACGTGGTTTGTGGGTCCGTTGTGTAAAACAGAGGAATTTTTCACCATTTCCAACCCTAGAGTCTCTTTTAGTTGAAAATGATCTCGTTATTGAAAAAGAAATATGCAGTGACATATGTTCGCATCTCGAAACTCTGAGATCACAATTTGAAACATATTTTCCAAGTAAATATGACGAATTTTCATGGGTTCGTGATCCTTTCCATTGCAATATTGAAAATAACAAACTTTCATTGAACGAAAGAGAACAGTTATTTGACCTCTCAAATGACGCCGGACTTCGAATGAAATTCCAAGCAGAAGGTATGGTTAATTTCTGGACCTCATCACCAGTGAAATGAGAATATAGTGAACTGTGCATCGGCGCTTTAAAGATTATAATTCAGTTTCCTTCTACGTATCTGTGTGAGAAAGGGTTTTCATCACTAACTCAAAAACAAAGTACCGAAATTGACTCGATGTATGTGACGATCTCCGACTTAAGCTTACCAGCTACATCCAAATATAGAACAACTGTGCAAGAATCGGCAGGCTCACCCATCTCATTAATGTGAGTACCAACATTTATTTACTTTTTAGCTAATTAGTTAAAGATTATCCAAATGCTAATAGCCTTGAATTATTAAAAAACGAATATGAATTCTCTTCTATTTACTTAATTACTTAATACTATTACAAAATTAATTGAATTAAATTAATTTTAATTAATTCTATTTTGAAACATAAGTATACTGGTATTAAAATATGCTAAAAAATGATAAATTTGCTTTAGAAGGGAACAAGAGTAGGGTGGTCTGCAGGCTGCGCCATAGCTCAAGCAGTTATTCGCTGGCTTCCCACCGCGGCGGCCCGGGTTCGATCCCGGGGCCAGGTCAAGTGAGATTTGTGGTGGACAAAGTGGCGCTGGGGCAGGTTTTCTCTAAGTACTTCGGTTTTCTCCTGCCAATCTTCATTCCACCAATTGCTCCACAATCACCCTCTCCTATCATCTGGGGCTGGTACAATAGGCCAGAAGTGGCCGCAGTACAAGGGACTTAGTCCCACCCCACTAGCAATAAAAAAAAAGGATGGTCCGCAAAACTGTTCTGACTTAGAAGTGGTCCCCACTTCAAAAAAGTTTGATAAACGCTGCCCTATTGCATACCCGAGAAGTCTTGTCTGAAACAGGGCCCGCTTTCATTCTTGACTTTTCATTCGTCAAGGACCAGAGAACGAGTGGATTTGTAGTTCCCTTATATATATATATATATATATATATATACAGGGGCCCAAAAACGTATACACACTTCAACGCACAAAATACTACTGAAATAATTTACTGGCATATCGTCATCCAACTTATCTACGGACATTTTTAAAGTTGAATCGAAGATAAAAACAAACTCCGTGCCTTTAGTCCGCAAGCGAACTATACCAACCGAGCGACAGCCGCTTGTCGGCGAAATTAGTGCCAACTTTAGCGGATAGAGGGTGTCGCGTGGTCAGCGCAACGAATCGAAGATATGCCAGTAAATTGTCTTCAAGAGAATATTTTGTACCCTGAAGTGTAGATACACTTTTGGGCCCCTCTGTATACATAAAGCATATGTACAGGAGTCGAAAAAATTCCCATTCGGCGATCGGGGGTGAGTTGTGGGGTTCTGGTCATACCACTCGGCTCTAAACGTAACGTCTGATTGTGATCGCTTCCGGCGTGCTCTGTCACGCGGATGCAGTTCAGCAATGTGGCCTAAGTGCTACTGTCCACAATGGCACGTCCGCATTCTTTTCGTTTTGTTCGTTGATCAATTTCCGAGCTTGGAGCGACAGAATTTGGGAAGTTTTATGAAGTCAGGTGACGGGAGTCGTCGGGCAACCAGAACTGTCAGTCTCCTTGGGTCACATCTTCACTTCTGCTGCACTCGATGTGTTAGCCCAATAGGCATCCCCTGTATACACGAGTTATTCCGCCTGAACTGTGGGGATCTATACAAAGGCACTACATTTAAGTTACAATGCAACCTACGCCATAGCTCAAGCGGTTAGCCGCTGGCTTCCCACCGCTGCGGCCCGGGTTCGATCCCGGGTCTGGTCAAGTGGGATTTGTGGTGGACAAAGTGGCGCTGGGGCGGGCTTTCTCCGAGTACTTCGGTTTCCTCTGCTAATCTTCATTCCACCAAATTTTCCATCATCATAATTACCCGGGGCTGGCTACAATATGCCAATCAGTGACCGCAGTGCCGAGTGGACCCAGTTGGACTCCATCACCCACTAAGCGAATTAAAAAAAATTACCATGCAACCTCCGCTTCAACTTATCGTCAATAGCCTGATTCAGTGAGCCGAAGCCAGAAAATACTGATCCATTATCTTCTGGCAATCAAAGTATACTGCCTGGTACTGTATAATATTTTCAAAAATCATTATACAAACGCTCTACATAAAACAGAATCAGTCCGGTTATTCAACTGCCAGACTAATTTATCATAAAGTAAGAGGTAAAAAGA
The DNA here is from genome assembly GCF_002891405.2 of Cryptotermes secundus. NCBI lineage: Eukaryota > Metazoa > Arthropoda > Insecta > Blattodea > Kalotermitidae > Cryptotermes > Cryptotermes secundus. Next base: position 315,692 of record NW_019735580.1, on the reverse strand, counting down.
TAAAGCTATCCCTGTGATAGGCCGTGGAGGCTCATAGGGTTGTGAGACGTCGAGGCCCCCACATTTTCTAGACAATCGGCTCACATGTGGCGGTGAGGTTGACAGCTTTACGCGCAGGGCCGGAGGAATATTCCTGGTACACATTTCTGTTAGAGGCTGAGTAGACCCCAGGGCCATAGTGCAGCTGGAAGGATTAGGTAAATTGAAAAATCCACTGACGTCAACAGGAATCAAACCCAATGGAATGCAGTTTTCAAATGCGGTCACACTGAACACATTACAATGTATACAGTCTTGATGAGTACTTAGTTACATGAATACCACATCGAAGCAGAGATCTTAATTAGAAACACGGGCCTGCTGTATGTCATGCCACCATTGTTTGAATGACGACATATTTTCGAGAAATTCAACTTCATGCAGAGAGTGGTTATAGTGGAGAGATATGAATCAAAATGAAATTCACTCAAATTTCAGTACAGACTCCATTATATCAGAATGCCAAGTTTAATCGAAATCTCTTAAATTGTTCGAAACATGTGGTTAGACGTTCACTTCATACACCGGGTTCAAAGAACGCATAAAATTGGAGGAATTGTAAGAGTGGGAGACTTGGCGTGGTCTCTGCATTGTATTCGAATCGAAACGGAAGATATTTCCGGCTTGAAGACGAGAGTACAACGAACCGACTCAACTATGCGTGCCCTCAACTGCAGGTTTAACTGTGATGTAACATGACAAATTTGACGTTTCTAACAACATGACGGACTACTACTAAAATTAATTTAATAGTCACATGTCAGATAAAAAGTAGTGCAGTATAACTACTCTATAAAGAACCAACTAGTCAGACTAACCGACTAACGAACGCTAGGTTAAGGTATTCGACATCAGTAATATACTTTTGCTATTAGACCTAACCAACAGCAAGTTGAATGCAATCAAAATTACCAAATGCGATTTATCAGGGACTACCTTACCAGCTACGTCTCCAGAATCGTTACACAAACACTAATGAAGAACAATTAGACATTTCAAGGCAAACTAAGTTTTTTTTCCTTGGCACTACAGCCCCAGTGGGCCTAGGCCTACCTCCATGAACTTCTCCGTTCACTTCGGTTTTTCTAGATCTTACACATTCGGTAGGACTCCTTGGGCGGGTGATCAGCTCGTCGCAAGGCCTCTACCTGTACGCAAACACAGAAAAACGCACACAAACATCCATGCCCTGAGTGGGATTCGAACCCACGATCCCGGCTTCCGAGCGAGCAAAGTAACATCAGGATATGTATACAGTCCGAATACAGCTGCACAGAGAGAAAGAACAGCCAACAACGGAGCACTACACAGGGACAAGGAAGAAGAGGGCAAGAAGAAAAAGATACACTGAAAAGCAGAATACCAACAGAGGGACTTGTTACACATATTTCGTGACAGTGTTTAACATGATTTAACACATAAAGCACACAATGATGACATTTTCATTATGAGACATTTTAAACAGATGATACATGCTTTTCTTTGGGGGGGGGGCAAGCAAAAAAAAAAAGACAACAGCATATATACTTGTATGTAGCAGTAAATATACTTGTAGATATTAATCAGTCTTGCATATCGGTTTCCAAGGAAGATAATTTCCAAAATTCTGCGTTTCATGTTTCTGCTAGCTATAACCCACCTTGCTGCGCGAGTTAAAGGATTCAGATTCGGGAGATACTATCTTAGATCATTGGACGGGTCTGTCATTACAACTGTCAGCCTCTCCTAGCACTACTCATCAGTCACAATCATCGTAACATATCTCATTCGACGCTATTCGACCTCCGTGACTGCAAAAACATATTAGCATTATTGACCAAGGAAACTGCAAACTCAGGGGCAAATATATAGCAAAAAAGCGAAAGGATTTACATGTCTCTCCGACTTCATGAATTAGGCGAAGAAAGCTGGAAGCGTATTCAAGGCGTATTAGAACAGAAGGCTGCATTCGGTCTCATAAGACTGACCGCGTACATGGCTAAAAGATGAAGTTGTTCCCGACGTATGGGGAGTGGAGGTAAAGCGCCACCTTGGCATTGGGTGTAGGTGTGGAACAGAAAGCTGCATTCGGTGCGTGCCCCATGATCTGAAATAATGTTACTGGTTTATTATGTTTTTGATATCCTATTTTTGAATTGTTGTACATGGGAGTTAGAACTGTTTCTAGTTCTGATCTAAAATATGATTTATCTAATGTCTATGCACAGGAATTGTTATTTTTGAACTCGTGTTTATGCGAGTTTTGTTGTACTTAGTGAACGTGTTAGCGGCCTCCGCAGTCTAGAGGTAACATTCCCACCTCATGACTCGTGATACGCGGGTTCAAATACCCGGCGGAGGTCGTCGAATTTTTAAGGGCGGAAAAATTCAGGGAACAAGTCCTCCGGGAGGGACTTTAAGCTGTGTGTCCCGTGTCGTAACTTTACGGCACGTAAAAGAACCTCATATCTCCAAAGGGGATCACTGAGCCAAATTCCAGGACGTTTCCCGCCCAACAATAGTCTCTAAGGCCTCTGATAGATGGGGGAAGCATTATAGACACCGCTAAGCAAGTGGCCGAACTCGCTTGCTCGGCGGGACTGATGGTACGCACCATTTATCGGTAGGGTAAAGAGACTGGTAGAATATCATAGAGGGAAGCACAATAGATCAAACTGGTCGCGGTCCATGGGGAAACCCACCCTCTCTAAATAACTAGTGAACGTGTGGAACTGGCTCTTGTTATTAGTAGCACGTTTTTATTTGTGCTGTGTTGTACAGTGCTGCTACCTTGCGGTGTAATACTGATATGGGTTGGTACGTTGCGTAATCTTGTTATCTGTTAATACTGTATTTATATACGACATCGAATATTGGGTTGATGATATCAATTAGTGTTCCTTTATATGCTTATTCTGTTGATATATATCAGAAATGTGAATTTTCTCTTGGCTGTTCATATGTCTAACCTTCCTACTTATTTGAATGATTTCCTTTACGGCTGCATGCTCCCAAACGCCCGGTATTTACTATGTGTTGTACGTAAGTGATGTAAGTCTTATATTGCGCGTATTCGTTTACCTTTCTTGAAAGGATCATCTCGGCTGATCTACGTATTGCACTTGAGATTGCGCATCACACATTTCTTTTTTCAGCAGACCTTCTGCTGCAGATGTTTTTAATCGTGTTTTCTTTATAAGGGCCATTCTGATGTCAGTGTCCATAAATATTTTGCCGATGTTTTGTTTCGTGTCAGAAATACGAGTATGTAAATACAATCCATCTCTTGTTCGCGGTATTTTCTTCGTTGTTATTTATTCTTTATAGTATCGATATTGTAGATCAGATCTTTTGGATTCGTCAGATATTGGAGAATAAATGGGAGTACGATGAGACAGTACATCTGCTATTCATAGACTTCAAGGAAGCCTATGATTCAGTTAGGAGGGAAGTACTGTACAACATTCTAATACAGTATGGGATACCCATGAAACTAGTTAGGTTGATTAAAATGTGTTTAAACGAAACGTACAGTAAAGTCCGTATAGATAAACATTTATCTGACCAGAATGGTCTAAAACAAGGAGATGCTTTAACGCCACTCCTTTTAAACTTTGCTTTAGAATATGCCATTAGGATAGTCCATGAAAACCAGGTAGGACTGAAATTAAACGGGACACATCAGCTGTTGGTCTATGCTGATGATGTGAATCTACTGGGTGATAATATAGATACCATAAAGAAAAACACAAACTTTAATTGACGCAAGTAAGGAGGTTGGTCTAGAAGTAAACACAGATAAATTTAATTGTATGTTGCTGTCTCTTCACCAAAATGCAGCGCAAAATCATGACACAAAGACAGGAAACAGATGTTTTGAAAATGTGGCACAGTACAGATATTTGGGAACAACGATAACAGATCGAAACCTGATTCAGGAGGAAATTAAGAAACGATTGAACTCGGGTAATGCTTGCTACCATTCAGTCCAGAACCTTTTGTCTTCTCGTCTGTTGTCCAAAACATAAAAATTAGAATATACAAAACTATAATTCTGCCTGTGGTTCTGTATGGGTGTGAAACTTGCTCTCTGACATTAAGGGAGGAACATATACTAAGGATGTTTGAGAATAGGGTGTTAAGGAAAATATTTGGACCGAAGAGAGATGAAGTGACAGGAAGTTGAAGAAAACTGCATAATGAGGAGTTTCATAACTTGTACTCTTATCCAAGTATAATTAGAATGATCAAGTGAAGGAGGATGAGGTGGGGAGGTCATGTAGCACGAATGGGGGACACGAGGAATGCGTATAGGATATTGGTGGGAAAGCCGGAAGGAAAGAGACCACAGGGACGACCAAGGCGTAGGTGGGTGGAAAATATTAAAATGGATCTTAGAGAGATGGAATGGGATGGTATGGATTGGATAGATGTGGCTCAGGATAGGGACCAGTGGAGGGCTCTTGTGAACACGGTAATGAACCTTCGGTTCCATAACATGCTGGGAAATTCTTGACTAGCTGCAGAATTGGCGGCTCCTCAAGAAGGCCTCAGTTCCATAAGTAAGTAAGTATTGATACTGTACAGTTTGCTTCTTGTGGATTCGTTTATTTCGTGCTGATTTTGTTGTAATGTGTGTTTCATTGCATTTCTCATGAAAATGACAACATATTTCTTTATTGAAAGCAGTCACAACACAACAATTAATAATATATTGTCACGTGTTGGTTATGTCACACGACAAATAACTTTACGTGGGTCTCGGATTTAGTGAATCTTTATCGGACACTTACACACCTTACAATTATTATCGCTTGCAGTATCACTTGACTTCTGGCCCAGTATTTCTCAACTATCCTTGGCCGTGGCTGGATCTCAACTGTCTCTGGCGGCGGCTATCCCAAGATTGTCTCGTTCGATTCTGTGTCGTCTCTGGCTCTGCTTATGTAGGGGTCATGCGGACTGGATACCGGACACCACTCCTCACGGTTCCGTTACCGCTGTTCAGAGAGCCCGTTGTTACGGGAACGCTCCTTATAGAATACACCGGTAACTTCTTTCGTCTCATCCGCTGTTACTCAACGACAATTCGTTGCTACGATCTGTCACTGCGGGAACTCCCCAACTTCCACGTTTTCGTTGCCGTGGAAGTGTCCGTTCCCATTGTAGCGGTTGTCGCGGTACTGGACGTAAGATAACGCGTCACAATATTATGCACTTTCAAGTACTACTTTACTACACGTTTCGGCTTTCAAGATCAGGTAAATACACTTAAAAACTTTTTAGCTATTGAATTGCGTGCTAATTACACGATGCAGTATTAAATTTTCCAAATAGTATATAATAATATAAAATATTAAGTTACAATGAAAATACAGTTTTAAAATGAACCACCTTAATTACTTACTTATGGAGCCGAGCCCTTCTTGAGGAGAAGCCAAATCTGCAGCTACTCAAGAATTTCCCAGGATTTCATGGAACCGAAGGTTCAGTACCGTGTTCTTGTAGACCTCCACTGGTCCCTATCCAAAGCCAGATCAATTCAATCCATACCATCCCATCCTCTCTCTTAAGATCCATTTTAATACTGTTCACCCACCTACGCCTTGTTCTTTCCAGTGGTCTCTTTCCTTCTGGCTTTACCACCAATATCCTCTATGCATTCGTCTCGGCAATTCGTGCTACATGCCCTGCCCACCTCATCCTCCTTGACTTGATCATTCTAATTATACTTGGAGAAGAGTACAAGTTATGACGCTCCACATTATGCAGTTTTCTCCAACCTTGTCACTTCATCCCTCTTCGGTCCAAATATTTTCCTTAACACCCTATTCTCAAACACCCTTAGTATATGTTCCTCCCTTAATGTCAGAGAGCAAGTTTCACACCCATACAGAACCACAGGCAAAATTATAGTTTTGTATATTCTAATTTTACATAATAAAAAAGAGATAAAAGCTTTATGTATAATTATACAGCATTTCAAAGTAGGTAGTTGTAATCGTAGTGCTATGTGGCGGTGCTTGTGCGGACATGTGTACACAGACGGTTATGGTGCTCTGAGGTCCGTTGTTATATTATTTTGATTTATACAGAGGGTCCAAAAAAATTTACTCACTCTTTGATAGTCAATAATTTTGGAACAAAATTACATGTAGTTACAATTCTTGCGCGGTAGTGTAGTGTAATGTTTTCTCAACAGATGGCGAAGGTCACATGAGTCACGTGAGTGTCGTGCCGCGTGCGCGCTGCGAGCAGAAGACAGCAGCAACAATGACTGAAAGGTCGTTCTTTGAGCAACGCAAGGCTGTACTGAAGTGGTACTGGTAGTACGAAAACAATGGCAGAATGAGTTTGGAACTCAGCCACCAACACGTCGAACAATTGCCCGTATTCGGGATAAATTTGAAGCCGACGGTACTGTTCATGATGTGCATAAGCAAAGATCTGGGCGACCACGGATAGTAACAAGTCCAGCTTCCAGTGCTGTGGTGTTGCAACACTTTACACGATCACCGCAAAAATCTGTGAATCAGTGTACATGCGAAAGTGGGTTAAGCCGATCAAGTGTACGGCGAATGCTGAAGGCTGCAAAGTGGAAAGTACACATTCCAAGACTGCTGCATTCTACCTGGACGATGGATAGGTCGAAGAGGTGCTACTGAGTACCCACCACGGTCTCCAAATCTAACACCTCTCGACTTATACCTATGGGGAACCTTGAAGGATGAAGTTTATCAACACTGAACGCACTACGAGAAACCATCGAAGTGTCGAGTGCAGCCATCACGCCGGACACACTGATAGCCGTAGTTCGCTTAGCAGTTCGGCGGCATCGACGCTGTTTAGCCGCTGATGGTGGTCACTTCGAACACATACAATGACTCTCTCTCTCTCTCTCCGCGCAAGAATTGTAACTACATGTCATTTTGTTCCAAAGATACTGACAATCAAAGAGTGAGTACATTTTTTTTGATCCCTCTGTATTTGACGGGATCCTCCATTTGTGTGTATATGTCCGACCTATTGAGGAGACGGATTACAAAAAACAAAATGACAACAGGTGACAAGAGAACGAGATCACTGTTGGCAGATCAACTTACTGGCAGAATTAGTACTACTGACATTTGTCGGCGCACCATTTTACCGTAATCTCAGGGAGAAACATGACGATTCCACTGTACAGAAGGATAAGGAAATACAACGGGAACAAAATGTAATTATTTATCCTGACTACCTCTACCGACAAATAAAACTCCGAGAGGTCCTACGCACAGTTGAGTCTAATTCACCCAAGACTGATATGTAAATAACACATCTGTATCTGCAATAAATTGTTACCATAACGGCATTCACAGATATACAATTGTAAAGAACGCACCCCTGTACTTCGAAACTCCTACATCCCTTCTTTAAGGAAAAACAGCAAGCTTATAAGATCACCATTTTCGTCGTATTCGTCTATTTATGTTACCCCATTTCAATTTATTTTCGAACCTGACAATCGATTTTGAAGACATTTTGCATTAACTTTATTCCACTGCAAGCCTCCTCAACTCTGCAACTGTTAACATCCTGCAATCTGGTGGACACAGGACTTTGTAAGGTAGAAGCGACACCAGCACCAATTCATACACGGGCGTTAAACGATGTATGGTACTATATCTTGTAAAAATATTAAACTTTTATAAAAGCATGTAAAATGAAATGAAATATTTTTATGGCGATAACTAATCAGCTAGGCCTGTAAAACTGCTATGGAGATATTCCATAAGCATACATATAAATTCAGTACCATCAATCATCAATAGGAAATATGGGTACAGTGCGTAATTTTTTGATTATATCTCTTGAATGTTAGTTAATTCCCGTTGCTCGCTCTAGAGCACGGGGCATTCGTGAAACGTTGTTTCGCTTAAGTTTCTTTAATCTGACAGCTGGCAGGACTCCTTATACTGTGGGTCAGAAAGTCGCAAGGCCGATACCTACAGAGGACAACATGAACACAGAATAAACGCACACATCCATGCCTGGAGTGGAATTGGAACCCACGACCCCAGTGTTTGAGCGGGAGATGATATTTTATGCCTCAGACCGCGCGGGTATTGTGATCCGCTCCGACAAAGGCAACAAAGATCAAATTTGAACTTACGTAACAAGATTCTTTAAAGTAATAAAAAAAAAGTAAAGCTATCCCTGTACCAGGTCGTGAAGTCCCATAGGGTTGTGAGACGTTGAGGGTCCCACACTATCTAGACAATCGGCTCAAAGATGGCGGTAAGGTTGTCAGCCTTAGGCGCCGGCCACGCTTTACTACCCAGGAAAATTATTTAATTAATTCCTGGTAGTCATTTCTGTTAGAGGCTATGTAAACCCCAGGACCTAGTGCGGCTGGAAGGATTAGGTCAACTGAAAAAAATCCAATGACCTCATCGGGACTTGAACCCGCGACCTTCCGGCTTGTAGCATAGCCCCTCAACCAACTACGCTACCGTGTATAATAATAATGATACTAATATATGGCATATTTGCAATCTGACTTGACTAGGATTCTACCTTATGGCCATCTACGCAGTAGTTCAGCGCCAAACTTAATTTTACTGTTGGATAATCTAAATAAGATATTAACAACACAAGATTTTCATGACTCTATGCCTGAAATAGTAAAGCAGGCCTTCTGAATTCTACCCGGAACTGACTGTTAATATCGCCAGAGACATTTTTTGGTGAGGAGGGGAAAGTCTTGAACATGAACCCTTAAACGGTCTCATCACGTACATAGCTCATCTATTCTAAGCTTGAACTATGGAAATAATTCATGTTATATACCCCTGCAGGTCAACTGCAGGTCTTGAACGGTCACTACTCTCCCATGCATCGCTGAGGCCGTAGGAAACATACAGGCTTGACAAGACGAAATGTTGGAGATTGAACTGATGGAATAGCTGACTATCAGCTTTCTCGCTGGAACAACTCCAAGTCGCGATTTCTAACCACTTGCTACCTGTGTTTGAACCATTCTTCTGCGCTGCTCTTCAATAGATTCAAGAATGCACAAACATGAGGACTACTAATGCATAAGTTGCCTTAGTGGTCAGTTGTCGGTGTCTCCATTCAAGCAGGACCGACACTTCCCTCAGAAGTGTCACCAAATAAGTATGGACGAATTCAACCCAGTGTTACATCGTCATAACTTCTTTTGGATTAATTTCAATATCATCTTCTCACCTACGCCACTGTCTCACAAGTAGCCTCACCTCACCCTGCTTTTCCAAGTAAACGTTGTGTGCATTTATAGCGTCCCCCATCAAGCTTACATGTTCCAACACGCATCTTTTCAACAAACAAATAAAATACAATAAAACGTCCGGAAATAATACACGTAAATGACACTTTTAAAAGCACAGACATGTAACATGCCTGAAAGGTAATATACGTACATGCAGTTACACAAGTGATATCGCAATGACTACAGTACTCGATTGTTCAGGCCAGTGGGAACGAACTCCAACAGCTCCCGGTTCAACCTGTTTTGTACAAAAATTCATTCAGGGTCAACTATCTCCAAGACTATCACTCAGTGTAGTGACACGGCCTGGTTCGGTAACTGCTAGAACGGGCGTACGTCATTCACTTAACCAGTATCGGGATGAACCACACCGCCTACTCGGAGGGATATCCTTTTCCGGTTTTATAAACGGCAAATATGCGAAACCAGGAAACCATCTTCCAGTTTCCTTATCTCTGCTAATCGAATGTAACCCACAAGCAACAGAAGCAGTCGAAAGAACTCATAGCACTTGCCATCTAAAGCTGAAATTTGTCTGTTCCGGCCGGCAAGAATTATACACGCTCAAAATGCATCGAAAAAATATCTTCATTATAAAGCTTACATAAACTTTAGTATCTTCAATTCCTCCCTCTCATCTGTGCGCCCTACTGGGATTCTATTCCGTATTTCTTCCTCCTTTTCGAATTAATTAACTGATAGTCATCTCTCGCTAAAAACATGTCGTCACAGTAGCACAGCAATGCTACGTGTTTCCTCGATGTCTTTTCTCGAACTTTTTCTTAAATTCGCTTAGTGAGAGGTCAGTCCAACTGGGTCCACTCGGCACGGCGGCCACTGACCGACCTATTGTAGCCTGCCCCCGGGTGATTATGACGATGGAGAATTTGGTGGAATGAAGATTGGCAGGGGAAACCGAAGTACTCGGAAAAAACCTGCCCCAGCGCCACTTTGTCCACCACAAACCCCACTTGACCAGACCCGGGATCGAACCCGGGCCGTCGCGGTGGGAAGCCAGCGACTAACCGCTTGAGCTATGGCGCGGTTTCTCGGACTTACTTACTTACTTACTTATGGAGCTGAGCCCTTCTTGAGGAGAAGCCAAATCTGCAGCTACTCAAGAATTTCCCAGCTTTTTATGGAACCCGAAGGTTCATTACCGTGTACTCTTCCTGGAGAACAGTAAAAGTTATGAAGTTCCTCGTTGTGCAGTTTTCTCCAACCTCCTGTTACTTCATCTCTCTTCGGTCCAAATATTCTCAACACCCTGTTTTCAAACACCCTCAGTCTATGTTCCTCCCTTAATGTCAGAGGCCAAATTTCACACCCATACAGAACCACAGGCAAAATTTTGTTCTGTATATTCTAATTTTTATGCTTTTGGACAACAGACGAGAAGACAAAAGGTGCTGGACTGAATAGTAGCAAGCATTACCCGAGTTCGATCTGCTCTTAATTTCCTCCTGAATCCGGTTTTGATTTGCTATCGTCGTTCCCAAATATCTGAACTGTGCCACATTTTCAAAACATGTTTCCTATCTTTATGTCATGATTCTGCCCTGCATTTTGGTGACGAGACAGTAAAATATACTTACTTTTCTCTGTGTTTACTTCTGGACCAACCTCTTTACTTGCATCAATTAAAGTTTGTGTTTGTCTTTATGGTATCTACATTATCACCCAGGAGATTCACATCATCGGCACAGACCAACAGCTGATGTGTCCCGTTTAATTTCAGTCCCACCTGGTTTCCCTGGACCTTCCTAATGGCATACTCTAAAGCAAAGGTGAAAAGGAGTGGCGATAAAGCATCTCCTTGTTTTAGACCATTCTGGATAGGAAATTTATCAGACAAATGTTTACCTATACGGACTTTACTATAAGTTTCGTTTAAATACATTTTAATCAGCTTCACTAGTTTCACGGGTTTCCCAAACTCTATCAGAATATTGTATAATACTTCCCTCCTAACTGAATCACAGGCTTTCTTGAAGTCTACAAATAGCTGATGTACTGTCTCATCGTACTCCTACTTTCTCTCCAATATCTGACGAATGCAAAAGATCTGATCTCTAGCTGATCTGTTACATTGAAACCTACATTGATGATCCCCAATAATTTCATATATGTATGGACTTCCTGATAGAAGAATATTGGATAAAATTTTGTATGAAGTTGATAGCAGTGATATCCCCCGATAATTACTACAGTCAGTTTTATTACTCTTCTTGTGAACTGGTACAGACTCCTTCCATTGATCAGGCAATTTTTCCTCATGCCAAATACAAGTAATTAGCTTATGGATCTCAGAATGTAATATTTCGCCTCCTGCTTGAATAAGTTCTGCCGGAATTTGATCACTACCTGGTGATTTATACCGTTTCAATTTTGCAATAGCATTTTCAACCTCAAATGAGCTGGGATCAGGTATTAACGGCTCTGCTGTATGGATTTCTGCCTGCCTAACATCACTGACCCTATGTACATTCAATAACTGAGAGAAGTAGTTCCTCCACCTATTCAATATGGTGTGGGAATCTGCAAGCAGATCACCATTCTCATCCTTCACTAAGTTATAGGTTGGTAACCTCTCTTAAAGTCATTTATTCCTCCATACAGGTCCCTAATGTTCTTGGTCTTACTGTTCATTGCAAGCTCATCAATTTTGTCTTTCAGATATTCCCTCTTTTTGTTCCTTAAATGTCTGCTGGTTTCGCGTCTTATATTGCTCAGATTATCCCCATTTAACTCGCTTGGATCCTGTAACCATTGCAATTTCGCTTGTATTCTTTGGTTTAGTAATTTTGAACACCCTTCATCAAACCACGGCTTATGCTTCTTCAGTTCATAAAAACCTAGTCTCTTCTCGGACAGGGAGAGAAAAAACAGGCTCTTATAATATAAAAGTAGCGAAAGTTTTAATATGAGTTATCGGATGATGCGTCACGGCTGCTTGGCAATTATCACCGTCTGTCAAGACAATGACAATAAGTTAAGTCCTCTGTGGGCACAAATATATCTACCAAGTGCATTCGCATCCGTGTGGACACCATATCCATTAGGCTAACAAAAAATATACGACATATGCTTTCGCTGCATACAGTCCCCTCATGGGTTCCTCTCTAACGGGTGATGCACTGCGAGCCGTACATGTCTTCAGACCTGGCCTCTGGGCTCCAAATGAGAAGTATAGCCATGGCGCGGCAGCGGTTGCAGTTGTTTTGTACCGCGAGAGGACCACTGTTAGCAAACAACAAGACCATATTCAAACCCGCAGTTCTTATCTTAACGGACTCGACCAGACCCGCTGCGCATTCTGTTCAGAGGGACCAAAAACAAGGAGATAATTAAGATTAAGTTCCTCGTTATCAATCTACCATTTAATCTCTCAAGTTCAAAAATTTCGACTGATCACATACCTATCCACGATATGTATGAAAAGTACGTAACCCACTCTCTATAATAACTCTTCTTATTTGCATTGACTGCCTAGTGGATTAGTAACTTCCACCTTGACTCATAACACTTCAGTTACATTGTTTCATAGGGCAGCACCATAGCTCGAGCAGTTAGTCGCTGGCTTCCCACCGCGGCGGCCCGGGTTCGAACCCGGGTCTGGTCAAGTGGAATTTGTGGTGGACAAAGTGGCGCTGGGGCGAGTTTTTTCCGAGTACTTCGGTTTCCCATGCCAATCTTAATTCCTCCAATTGCTCCACAATCACCCTCACCTATCACCAAAGGCTGGTACAATAGGCCAGAAGTGGCCGCAGTACAAGGGACTTAGTTTCACCCCACTAGCAATAAAAACTACACTGTTTCAGAGTTATGCACGTACAGATTCTCATATGCAGCAGGAAAGTTAATGTCAAAGATAACAATAAACACGAATTGCAGCACGCATGCAGTGATGCCCTTCAGTAACTCAGCAGACCAAGTTGCGTTCATGCATTTTTCCTGGCATTCGCGTGTAAGTTCAGACATGTATTTTTAACATAAGAAAGCTTTGTTTAATCATTCGAACGAGTTACCTCAAGATGGTGTGTTAAAGGCGTGAGAATATTAAACTGATTCTTACAGACGTAGTCACGAGAATGTGGATTCTATTCAAAGTTCGCCCAAGATCACAAATTGTGTTAATTAACCCGTATTAATTACGTCACCGTAAAACAAAACATCATTCTAACAAAATTTAGTCTGGAACATGTTTTCGTGCCAAGCCATCATCAGTTGCACATTCATGTAGACTGTTATACGCTGATACACGTACTTATCGTCGTGTTTAACAGATGTATCTTAGGTAACGAAGAATTTCCGACATAATTATGGTAATGAATCCCCACTGTAAAAATAAAAAGTGTACATTATCAGAAAACATGATAAGTTTGTTTGTGTACAGAATGTGGTCTTAGAACTACGTAGTAAACGCGATGGAACTGCATGAAAATGAGAACCGAGGGGTTAGCAGAAGGCTGACAAAAAGGACGGCATGACTGGGCCTGTAAAAAGGCTGAAATTTTATACACTGTAAAGACTCGCACAATTTTCGTGATGGTCAGGGTTATGAACATTCAATCTGAAACAGCAATATAACGGTCTGCATTCAGTACTGGATCGCAGGTTCCATTTTGCGACTATTCCGAAAAAAAAAATCTTATACGAACATAAACCGTACAAGAAAACTACGAAAATTTGAGCTAATGATTAATAGACTTAAGGAACAAGTGAGAAAGAAAATGTAAATTAAGAACAATTATTAGTGACTACTAAGCGTATTTTTTTTATTACACCCTGTACATCAGTTGCATGCGACGATTTTTCTAAGTGAAAATATCTATCATAGGGGCACAGAAGTTCGGAGTATTTTCAGAGTCTTTAAGAAACTGTCATTAATGACAACTTCGTGGGTCTCCTCAGTCTGCGTGCTGCGCAGGTATGAACCCTCTGCTCGACAGACGCAGTGGCTGTTGGACTAGTCAATATAAAAATAATCTTGTGACTTAATGCCATGCTCAAAATTTAAGCCATTATATGCCTGAGGAGGTGTGACATATCACTTTGTACAAAATTCTACTGACGAATAAATAATGCGGAGGTCGGCTTTGAGAACAGAATCAATATATACCGTCCACATGATTTTAACAGCGACTCGCTGGCAATAATAATTGGAACATTTCCTCAGCACTGTTTAAAGTTTCCGATGTCCAGAGGTGATGGACTTAGTTCATAAATTTCGGAGAATCGACTGGTCAACTGCCCTTTCATACCGTAGCATATCTGACAGGACAGCTGAGGAAACAAGCAACTAAAGTGCGTTAATATTCCTCGTTCGGCTATCTCGATAGCTTGGAATGTCATGCACTAACTCCTCCCTTCAAGCATAAATTTATATCTTCTAACTTCCAATTTGCCGGCGCGTACGACTGAAGAAACTGGCTAACAACGGCTCTGATGAGCTGGCAGGAAGTAGCAGACGACGCATTCTTCCTCGCTACTCTTGCCAGAATATGGTGCACAATTAACCGCGAAAGTTAACACTTTATTTTATTTTTCACAGCGTCAGACAGGCTGGCACAGCAAACACGAATGCCCCGCCGTTGTTGCAGTGCATTCAAATCTCACAAATTAACCACAACAACGGTACAAATGTTGTCCCTCTGCATCACATAAGCATTTAATTCTAAATTCAGTCGAGAAAAACACTTCTGCGTGCCGACCCTGACATTTTTGAGGAAGGGAGGTTTAAGCTCGTATCTCCTTCCACATACAGTCCTGGTGGTCTGATTACACAGTTATGCTACAACAAGGAGCAGTACGTGTTGTGTTTATAGTTACACTTTACCTTCAAATTTAATGCTAATGATCAGGGCCCGGATTTTGATGACCTAAAAATATTTAAAAAATGACCTATAAAATGAACGAAAAAATCCAGAAAAATTACCTAAAATATGACCCACAAATGTTTTATGCAGGGCCCGGATTTTGATGACCTGAAAATATTCAAAAAATTACTGAAAAAATTCAGAAAAATGACCTAAAGGAGAAAAGAAAGAACACTTCGCTTCCATGTTATTCACATTTCAGAAAACATGAAGAAAAATTCCCTAAAATGGCCAAAAATGACAAGAAATACCCTTAAAAGTCCAAAAATTTACCAAAAAATTACCCTCAAATTGAAAAAATTAACTTAAACCTAAAAATGTCAAAAAATGACAAAACATTACCTATAAAATTTACATTTCTGTAACCAGCAGCTCATATCCGAGATTTATATATTTAAGACCATTGCATAGGATACAAGGAAAAAAATATGACATGTCATCATAATTCGGGCCCCGCTAATGCGCTAAAGACCATGAACGTACTCAGCAAATTAATTTTATTTAGTTGCAAAATGGTTCTGTATGGGTGTGAAACTTGCTCTCACATTAAGGGAGGAACATAGACTGAGGGTGTTTGAGAACAGGGTTTTGAGGAGAATATTTGGACCGCCACAACTTACTGGTTGCCAAGTTTCGAACCAGGTTGAAGAAAATTATAAGATTCCAAAAGCGCTGACCTAGATGGGATTTGGATAAGTTATATGCTCAAAGACAAAGCGTGCAGGAGACCCTAGAAGAGAAACTCAGTGCAACTGAAAGTGAAAGTGGAAATGCTGAAGTGCAGTGAAACAATATAAAAGAATGCATGTTGGATACTATTAGCGAATTGGTTGGTAAAGTTGAGAAGAGAGCAAGAAAACCATGGGTTACACAGGAGATGATGAGTAAAATGGAGGAGCGAAGGAAATGGAAGAATGTCAACAATGAAGAAGGCAGGAGGAAATACAGGAGACTGAGGAATGAATTGAAAAGAGCCACGGACAGGGCCAAA
>NW_019735580.1:220550-299495 GCF_002891405.2 Cryptotermes secundus | reverse complement strand
ATGTAATGAGATTATAGAATTTCAAAGGACAGGATGTTATGATTTGATGTACATGTAGACAAAAGAACTAGGATGGAAAGAGAATCATGGGATTCAAAATATTGGCATCGAAGACTCCCAGGGGAATAGAATAGATCAAAGGCACCTGCTGAAAATTTGGGAAAACTATATTACAGAACTATATGATTGACCTAATTGGCCAGAAACCTTGGAAGTGGAACCCGAAGAAGTAGTAGTTACAGACGAGAAAAGACCATATATTTTACAAAGTGAGGTGGAAAAAGCTATCAAGGACATGAGGAATGGAAAGGCTACAGGAGATGATGTACCTGGAGATGTGCTCAAGTTACTGGGAGAAGGTGGTTTGAAAACACTGACAAAACTAATAAACACCATATATGAAACTGGGGAGTGGCCCAAGGACTTTACAGAAGTTACAATGATTGCCTTAAAGAAAAAGACAAAAGCTACAAAATGCAGTGACCATCGCACAATAAGCCTTATTGCACATACAGCAAAGATAATAGCAAAGATACTTAAAAGAAGAATCAAAAGGAAAATAGAGGATATACTTGGAGATGATCAGTTTGGATTTAGAAGAGGAAAAGGAACCAGGGATGCAATTGGGATGATGAGAATTATAGCAGAAGGAACTCTGGAGATAGATGAAGAACTGTGTGCTTGCTTTATAGACTGGCAAAAGGCATTTAACCGTGTATATTGGACCAAATTAATGCAGATCCTAAAGGAAACAGGTATCGATTGGTGTGAAAGAAGATTGATTAGTAAACTGTACATGGATCAGAAAGTTAGAGTGCGACTGGACAGAGGGGAGACAAGAAGTGTGAAGACTGGAAGAGGAGTTCAACAAGGATGCTGTGTATCACCAATTTTGTTCAACTTGTACAGCGAATGCCTTACCAAGGAAGCTCTCGTGGAGACTTCAAATTAGGAGGGCAAATTATTCAAACTGTGAAATATGCAGGTGACCTTGTGTTTATGGCTAAGGAAGACACTGTGCTACAGGGTATGATTGATAGACTAATCGAAACTGGAAGGTGCTATGGCATGGAAATGAATGTGGAAAAAACAAAAGTAATGAAAATTTCGAGACAACCAACCCCAGTCACAATAAAGATAGACCAAAAACAACTGGAGAATGTGAAATGTTTTATATATTCGGGTAGCTTGTTAACAGATGATGGAAGGTGTACGAGTGAAATTAAATCTAGGATTGCCATGGCAAAAGCTGCATTTAGCAAGAAGAAGAATCCTTTTATGAGCAAATTGGACTTAAATTTGAGAAAGAAACTAGTGAAATGCTACATTTGGATCATTGCTTTGTATGCGGCTGAAACTTAGGCACTTAGGGCAGATCAGAAACACCTGGAAAGCTTCGAAAAGTGGTGTTGGAGAAGGATGGAGAACATCAGTTGGACCGATTATGTGAGAAATGAAGAAGTGTTATTTAGAGTCAGTGAGAAGAGGAATATCCTACATGAAATAAGAAAATGGAAGGCTAATTGGATTGGTCATATCTTACGCGGTAACTGCCTTCTAATAGAAGTTATTGAAGGGAAGATAGAGGGGCGGAGCTTCATAACTTGTACTCTTCTCCAAGTATAATTAGAATGATCAAGTCAAGGAGGATGAGGTGGGGAGGTCATGTAGCACGAATGGGGGATACAAGGAATGTGTATAGGATATTGGTGGGAAAGCCATAAGGATAGAGACCACAGGGAAGACCAAGGTGTAGGTGGGTGGACAATATTAGAATGGATCTTTGAGAGATACGATGGGATGGTATGGATTGGATAATCTGGCTCAGGATAGGGACCAGTGGAGGACTCTTGTGAACACGGTGATGAACCTTCGGGTTCCATAGAATGCTGGGAAATTCTTGAGTAGCTGCAGAATTGGCGGCTCCTCCAGAAGGGCTCAGCTCCGTAAGTAAGTAAGTAAGTAAGTAAGTAAGTAAGTAAGTAGTTGCGAAATGGTGACTTTGTTTGTAAACTAACCAAGTACAATTTTCTAACATGACTGTCTTATATATGGAAAGCATGCGCACAGAGTGTAATGTTGTGTATATGTTCTGTAAAATCAGTCTTGTTCTTCACTGGCATGAAATATGACAATATATTTTACCTGACTCTGTTACAGTTCGAAATGACTGCAATTAGTTTTCTGATATGACTGTCCTCCATACAAAAGCCACATGGGTCAGGAATGTTACAATTAACATCCTCTCACATGGAACTGAGCCTTTTCAACAAATTAATAAATACACAAATAAATACTGAATACTGAAGCATAAAATTCTTAGGAAATAAAAATACCATTTATTATTTGCCAGAACAAACATATTTTGCTTTTATAATACCATTCCATTCTGGATACACATGATTCAAACCGTGCTTTCATTGCCACTAGAGCTGGAAAGGTTATGACGCTCACTACTTACATTTACCTTGAAAACATTTTTCGGTCAATTACCTGCTCATCAAATTATACCTCTGATGCATGGAGCATCTTAAACTACACACTTGCCACTCTACCAAATTTTAAAACACTAAAAATACATAAGGTTATACGTTTAAAAAGCAACACCACAGCACTAAAATAAGAATCCACTGTACCAGCCATGATAGTCTTTTGCCTGTTGAAGACAATGTCCAATAGCACTTATTCATAAACAAATTCCTAACCATAACCTTAATTTCATTTATATTCACCACCACAGGACCTGATTCTAGTTCTGATGAGCCTCAAACAGCCAATGAAAAGCTGAAGAGGGATAAACTGCCAGGCATTTATCAAATTCCATCTCAACTTATTCAAACAGGTGAGAAGAGATTACATTTTCAAAACACCAAAGTTGAGTCATTCTATTTGGACATTCTACAGATTTCCAACAGAGCAGATCTCTTGTTATAAGAATATAATATAAAATCATAATGTAAGAAATGCCAATAAATCCTATGAAAGTATGATGTTTAAATAGGCAAGAACAGCAAGAAATCAAAATTATATTCATGATAAAGTGGCATCAAATTCTTGAAAATGATACTTAAATTCAGTTTAGAATCTTCTGCCTTTCCAGGTTTCTCTAAAACCCTAAAAATTAAGATCCCATCCCCTACACTCTCTCTTGGTGTAGTGCTTAATTAGCTTAGCACAGAGACGTTACCTTTTTTTTTGTCTTTAAAATGAAAGAAACACATAGAACACACATGGGACAGAAACATACAAACTACTGGTTTCAGGATCTCCACACACCATCTGATGAACCCTGACACAGATGCAGAGATAATATTAACATAACGTTTGAGATATTCTGAGGATATGAAGTTCTTTGGCTGGCTGAATGGTGGGCTTACATTACCACAGCAATGAAGTTCCCTGATAGCTGTCAAGTATAAAATCCTTATGCAAGAGCCTTAATAATGTGCATAAAATCATTGCTTCTTATAATACAACTACAGCAGGCTCTGGATATCAATGAATATCTCACAGGAGCAAGGACTAATAAAAATACCAAAAGAGATGGGTTAACAGCATGCTGAGATAAGAGACAAGACACTATGAAAACAAGATTCTAAAGGGTTCTGACGATGGTGGTTGACACACAGAATTACTGGAGTTTTGGACTCTTTCCATCATCCGGAATTTTAGGTAACAGGGGACACGGCGTTTCAGAAACTGGATCTGTTTCCGTCTTCAGGTGAGAAAGGAAGACACTTGCTGAGTTAGGCCCCTTAGAAAGAGCTAATCTCAATTACTGAAAACTATACCCTAAATTTTCCTAGCCGAGGACTGCACTCAGGATTTACATCTCTTTCAGAGGTAAGAGGATTTCTGCATATAAATCTTTCTTTGGTGAATAAGTTGATATATTCAGTTCAGGATACATACACTATTTTAAAATAAGGTTATGTAGATACATTTGATTCATAAGAATATCTACAGAAGCCCAGTGGACCAACTCTTACACACTAACAATACCGTCAAATAAACTACAAATGTAACACCGATTTCATTTTATGGCAAGAGTATATACGCTGTAGGCAGGTTATATTACAGAATACATCAAAAGATTCCTACAGAATTTAATTCAAAGTAGTGGAAAAATACGTAAACTGCATTCACAAAAAACGACATAAAATAATGGTGGTGCGGTAATAACTGCTTCGAAAGACACCTGTGAATGTTCTCCTTTTAAACAATTTAATTTACAACAATACTACCTATATTAGAAATAGCCCCTACTGCAAGTCAAAGTTGCTGACAAATTTTAATTAGATGTAATAACAAAACAATCACATAAGCTGCATTCCGCAAAACATTAGCGACTCTGTCATCAAATTAATTGTTAAGTAAATTAAGTGTTGCTATGAATTATTAAAACTGAACACTGTAAAAATAGCACATGTTAAATAATTTTCTTGGGTTTGGTAAGTCACAGTGGTGTTTAATATTCGAGTATTTTATTAAAGGTTCTCTCTTAAAAATAAATACGTAAACATTCATGAAGTCCCCGATCAAGAAAATAATTAACTAAAACAAACTTATGCATCTAATGAAATTATATTTCAATAGCCAACGATTCTACAAAATATGAAGAACTCAGATGATGCCACATACATTTCTCGCGAGCAAAAATCGTTACTGAAACTTCATCCCACCGAGATGAGTTATAGTTATGCTGGTTATAATTTAAAGGTCACCGATTAAATTACAGAATGCCATTTAAAAGGGGCGTGACGCGGCGATGGAAATGCGTCTTACCTGGCGAATGGCGTTTGCTCCACATGATAAACGTTGGAAATTGGTTCCTTCTTAATAAGCTTTACCAGACGTTCTTCGGGCACACTTAAAAGACCGTCGTGTTCCATGTTCAAACATATTCCATCAACAAAATTTGACTTCGCCATTTTCACCGCCAAATTCGAAATGTGCGCTCAAAAAAGTTCAATCATGCATACATAAGAATTATTTGCTTACAATTGTATGTGCTTTCTGTTGCATGTTTCAATCAGTAAAGCATTTATCCGGAAACACATTACGTTTCGTAACCACGTTAAATTTCCGTTACAGGAAAGCGGAGCTCGAATTAAATGAAACAGGATTCACTTCACTATTCACCACTCGGGAAGTTAATTAATGTGTACGTAACGTACATTATGAAACCAAATTAAGTACTTAAGAGTGTCACTCTTCAAGTATAAACCAGAACATACGAAAGCAAAATAGCTTTATTGCACCAGAAGTTCATTGCAGCCGCTCACAAACCTTCCTGATGATGTCACTGAACAAACAAAAGTAAAGCAATGCACACGCGATACAGTGCGACCAACGTTAGATAATTAAGTATTCACATTCTACACCTAGAGAGCAGCACCGGTAAATACACTACAGTAGAACATGATCGTCATAAGCGGTCATAAGGGTCATAAAGTCAAAAGCGTCAAAAGTGTCCGTTGATAACATACAAAAAGGTAGCTATGTTTACGGGATGCAGGCCGAGGGCGCACGAAGGAAAGTTGCAATCGCAATTTCCGAGAAATGTCGCCGATTACAACTAGGCAACTGGTTTCCAGTTTAGCAGGGGTACACTGAGGAAACTTATGTTTGATTAGTTTCCCACATCTTAAGCGCCCTGAAGTGGAAGGTTCATCGTAATAATTGTATAATTCAATTTCGTGCATCTTCAATGGAAGATAATAATACAATTGCTCTTGTCGTAATATGGTGGTAGCAGAGTCCGGTTGAGACAGCGTGAGAAGAGAGGATAACGACCATAAGGGAAATACTGGGATGTTAATTAATGGTCAATTTATTTTAATCAGGAAATAACGCCTTTACACGCGATAAGGAATTTTGACATACAGAGCAACAATTTTAGCAAGAAGACAGTTCATGATGGCCGTATATAGCCGAAACATGTAATGGTGAAGGGTGACTATATAATGTTGTGTTTAAGGTGGAAATATAAGTGAAATAAATGATATATTAATGCAATAGGACGCCGAAATACAATATTAGGAAAAGAAAACAATGGGCACATCAGTTCTTCATGAATTCATGTATGCGAACTTGATTTGTTTGGCAGCTAGTAATTATTTTTTCTTTTGCTAGGTTGAAATTGGATGACATTATTCTAATTGTTGTGATGTTGGCTCTAGGACAATATATTTTTGAATTGGTGTGGTCTTAATTTAAAAGTACATTTTACATTTCTGAGTAGTGTGTGGCAGAGTTGAAGCAGAGTAGTTATACAGTTACAATTTTTACTTTGAACACTGTAGTAGAATTTCTGTTTTAATAGATGGGGGGGATATCTGTATGTTAAGTAAAGGTAAAAAAAAATTCACCAATTGTCAATAGATTTTCCGTCAAGTGCAACAATATATATTTTGGTCACTTATTTATCTCATCTGCCTTACATGTTTCGGTTCCAAGGAACCATCTTCAGAGGCACTTACAACAAATCATGAAAACACTGGCACAGCTCAACATCCACAGTATGTAATTATTTGTGGAAACTATTACATATATCGGAGTGTAAAGCACAACACTTCCCAGTATCTTGAATGCAGGTATAGCACTTGCATCTAAAAAACCACCCTCAAACCGAGTCGTCAACGTTAAAATTTTAAGTTAAAAATTTTTTTAAAAAACGTTCAAGTAAAATATTCAGGCTCCTTCTTGGTGAATCGTCCCAATAGGGGGAGGCGTCAGCACGGGGTTGTGTGGGCTGCAAAGATATTATATTATGTTAGGTTGTATCTATTATTATATATTTAATGTTAAATAATATTTGATCCTGGCCTTACCTTGTGGTCGGGTGTATCTTACGCGATGTGTATTGTGTACTACAGTGGAGAGTGCACGTCAATGTTATTTAAAGCTGTGTGTATCGTGACGTGGTGGGGGGTGTGTGTGTACAAGTAGTAATGAGGTCAAACATGCTGTTCTGAGTATTGATCTCTTTTGCCTGTTTCTGCTCATCTATTAATTTGTTGTCCCTGTAGTGGCGGTAGATTTGATATTCTTCTTTTATATTCATTAATTTACCCTTCCTTGCCACTTCAATCAATTCCATAGTTTGCGAAATTGGGCCATATTGATGTTGTCGATTTAAAATATGTTGAGCATAGGCTGAGTCATCTTTATTGAACCTTATACATCTTATATGTTCATTATAGCGTGTTATCAACTTTCTGCCTGTTTGACCTATATACACTTGTTGGCATTCTAAGCAGGTTAATTTGTAAACGCCGCTTTGTAACGGACCAAAATGAAACAATTTAAAAAAAAATTATCGCTCTTAACAGGCCGTATAGACCCATAGGCTTGTGAGATGTCGAGGGTCCCACAGTTTCTAGACAATCTGCTCGCAGATGGAGGTGAGGTTGACAGCCTTATGTGCTGGCCCTTTACCCCAGGAAGATTCCTAGCAATCATTTCTGTTAACAGGCTGAGTTGATCCCAGGGCCATAGTGTGGCTGGAAGGATTAGGTCAATCGAAAACCCAATGACCTCATCGGGAATTTAACCCGCTACCTTCTGGCTTGTAGCATAGTGCTTCAACAAGTTACAGGACAGCATATATTGTCACTCAGTAAAATGATCGTGTATGTGACCCCAGGATGTGCAGCTGGCCAGGGACTGCACGTTACCAAAAACTGGGTAATGTCAGTTATTCCTGCTAAGTCCTATCCATACTGTGGCCTCATCATAGTCCCCGGGCAACATTCTGCAGAATGCAAAGTGTGGAAGGGCAAAAAGCCATATTCCGACACTTAATTGGAACCCACTGGCTAAGGGAGTAAACCCACAGAAAATCCTAGGTCCTCCAAGGTAGCAGAGGTTAGTTGCAAGGCCAGCTCCCTTGCACTGTAAAAAATCAAATTGCTGAATAAAAGCTCAACAAAGGATAGCCGGACAGATCAATCAGAGACAACCAAAACGAGTTCTAAGGAATAAAAAAAGTAAATTAGTGATAGGAACCTGGAATGTTAAGACTTTGCTGAAACCTGGGAAAATGCAAGAACTGTCAGAAGAACTGTGCAAAACACAAATGAAAGTAGTGGCCTTGCAAGAGATAAGATGGGCAGGAGATGGGAGTTATTAGTAAAAAGGACTTCCAACTGTTTTGTAGTGGTGCCCAAAAATCCGGGCAAGCTGAAACTGAATTTTAATATCAAGAAGGAAATAGCCAAATACATTGTTAGATTTGAGGCAGTAAATGAAAAAATCTATAAGCTTAGGATTAAAGGAAAATATAACAATACTACTCTTATCGGTGTTTATGCTCCACCCAAAGATAATGATATAAACCTCAAAGAGCACTTCTATGATGAACTACAAAGAGCTTTAGAAGAAACTCCAAGAAGTGATGTGGTAATAATATTAGGGGATCTAAATGCCAAGTTGGGTAGAGAAGAAATATTGAGTAACATCTCGGGGAAATATACATTGCATAATGCAACTTCACCAAATGGCGAACTATTGGCAGAATTTATAATGGCTAATAACATGGTAATTATGAGTTCCCAGTTCCAACATAAAGAAATACATAAGGGTACCTAGATAGCACCCGACCATAACACTGTTAATCAAATTGATCATGTCATTATTAATGCAAGTAAAAAGGACCGTATATAAGATGTCAGAACAATGCGAGGACCTAATATAGACTCAGACCATTACCTTGTTAAAACGGTAATAAGGCAAAAATTACCCATAGCTTATATGGAAAAGAAATTCACTATGAAGAAATTGAATAAAATTATATTGCATGATCTCCAAAAGCAGAGACAGTACAGAACCATATTACACAAAGAATTGATAGAAGCAAATGAATTTTCAAATGTAATTGAAGAATGAGAATTTATTCAGTCCAAAACCGTTGCAATAGCCAAAGTAGTTGTAAGAACACAAGTCCAGGTACCTACCCCGCCCACACACACACACACACACACACACACATGCACAATCCTATCTTTGACATTATAATAAATAATTTCAATTAATAAATCTGCATAACATTCCCATCCCCTCGTATTCCTATCATCACACCCCCTCCTTCTTCCACACACACACACACTCATAACATATATTCAACCCCTTCTCCCCCTCCACACCAAACTCAATACACCACCATCATCCCCAAACAATCTACGTCGAACCACTGTACAGTGTCGAACACACCGAAGGTGTATATGCCCAGACAAGAAACATACGCCACATTGCACGTTTCATAAGTAATATCACTCTATTTACAAACCCCTATATTTTTAATCATTACACACATTTACCTATATATTTTTCACGATTACAAATATATATGACATAAAGCATGAGAATACCATACCAAATACCCACATACCACCAAACTTGCACATCATTGAAAACGTGTCTTTGGGCTTCGCATACCAGGCTTCTTTCGTAGAATTTTAGCAACAAGACCTACGCAACACACGCCCAATTTCTACACTGTAGCAGGATATACGCCTAATATAAAATATTTCATTTGGCATGCAGACCCCAAACCCACCTGCATATATATTTTTAATAGCTTTTAATGAATTTCAGGTTACAGAAAGGTCAAAATAATTTTTTGAACAAACAAACAACTATTAGGTTCTCAAGAAGGATTCTTCTGTATGGAGTTAATAATTGTACAATTTAATAATGTATTCAATAAGGCCGCTTACTTTAGTTCCCACTACCTTACACAGGGAGGGAAAATCGCTTTGCAACACAGTTACAGGTAAGTAGAAAGAAAAAGTAAAGATATCCCTGTAGCAGGCCGTGGAGGCCCATAGGGTTGTGAGATGTTCAGGTTCCCACATTTCCTAGATAATCAGCTCACAGATGGCGTTGAGGTCGTAAGCGTTATGGGCCGGCCACATTTAACCCCCAAGAATATTCCTGGTATTCACTTCAGTTAAAGGCTGAGTTGACCCCAGTACCATAGTGCAGCTGGAAGGATTAGGTCAATTGAAAAAATCCACCTCATTAGGATTTGTTCCCTCAACCTTCTAGCTTGCAGCATAGTGCCTCAACCAACTACACTACCACGTGCCCAGTTGCAAGTAAGACAGTTACATTTGAGATACTTTTTATCAAATACAGACCAAGCAAGCCTGTTGAAGTGGTAATGTTCCTGACTGATATTCAGGATGTGTCCAGTTTGAATCTCAGTTGCGACATTGGTTATTCCTGGTTGAGGTACTTAGTGTTTCTTCTAGGCTGTGTAAGGAAATTATGGGATAGTACCTTAAATTAGGCCATGGCTGCTTCCAAATTCTCTTCAGTTCATTATGTACTGTCATTTAGTCATTCTACAGCAGTATTACATAAACTACAGAGAAACTGAACTTTTGGTAGGTACATTTCTAACCTTTTGCCTTCAGAACATGTTTTGCCTCAAAAAATACTGTTAGGACCCCAAGCCAAATACAATTAGTACATGTGATAAAAAGGGCATATATCAGGTAAAAGAAATTGTTACAATCTTTGATGTGTGATGCTTTATAGTTCCATAGAATGGTACTAACATTTCAGAGAAACTTGCTGCATCTGTCTTCTGGGTTGACGAATGGTACATGGCATAACAGCACAAAAAAAAAAATTACCATATTTAGAATAATGAGAACTTGAAATCTCATAAAGGAAATTTTAAATGTACTGTTCTTATGTTGTGCTTAAAACTTGCTGAAATATAAGTAGCAGTCTTTGTGGGACAATATACTATCATACAGTTGTAAAATTAAGTCTGATGTTTAAGCGAAAAATGTGGAACACTTAACGATTTTGCATGTCATCGTGCACAAGGGCCATGCTAATATTCTCTGTATCATTCCAATATTAGTATATGTATGACCGAAGCGAGTATGCTTAAGTCAAAAAGTCAAAGTCAAAGTCATGTTGCAACTGACGGTCAGCCAGCGTGTCTGTCTTGCTGTCGAGCCCCAGGTGGGGATCATGACCAGATGTTTTCTTCTTTGTGAAAGAAGCTGTCCTGTCTATTTGGGGCGACCTCTCTGATGAGAGGTCGGGTCTGTCATTTGTCAGTCTTAGTCAGTCCATTGTCAGTATTGACATATATGTATTTACAATTTAATTCTAGTCTTAATTACTATTTCTGTGTACAATATATACAAGGTCCCTGTCAATCCAGGCTTTGTATAGCAGATTATGCGACATTTCTAGTATTATTTCCTACCACGGCAGTCTAGACTTGAACAGCCGTATGCCTGATCGCCACCAAGTTTAAGTCTCATATACTTTCTATGTCACACATCACCTGGACCAATAATGTGAACATTTTCATTTTCATGATTTTGTATGACTTCTGCTTGTTGCCTGCATAATTTTATTATGTAATGTGATAAATGATACAAACTCCGTCCCAAGTGCAAACAATATATATTATATGTCTTTCATCTTGTTCTCTTCTACACTACATGTTTCGGCCTCTATCAGCCATCATCAGGTGTATACTCTTAACGTTGCTGCCACACTGAACCCAGTCTAAAATTTAACATTTAAAAACACATTGTTATTTTCTTTGTATTATCAACATCTACCTCGCTGATATGTGTCTGGTATGTTGATTATATTGCACATGTCAAATTTGATTTCCCTGTAGTAGCACTATAAAATCTTTAGTTATGATTTTAAAATCCTTTAAAATCATAACTAAAGATTTTATAGTGCTACTACAGGGAAATCAAATTTTCCATAAATTTTAAATTTAAAATTTAGAGAAAATTTTAAAGGATTTTAAAATCATAACTAAAGATTTTATAGTGCTACTACAGGTAAATCAAATTTGATGTGTGCAATATAATCAACATACCAGACACATATCAGTGAGGTAGATGTTCATAATACGAAGAAAATAACAATGTGTTTTTAAATGTTAAATTTTAGACTGGGTTCAGTGTGGCAGCAACGTTAAGAGTATACACCTGATGATGGCTGATAGAGGCCGAAACATGTAGTGTAGAAGAGAACAAGATGAAAGACATATAATATATATTGTTTGCACTTGGGACGGAGTTTGTATCATTTATTGTATAGAGTGCAACAGGATGCTTAAATATAATCTTTATTATGTAATCATACATGTATGGAATTTTAATGCCATGTGCAATTCGCGGACCAGTGTGCGCCTTGGAAAATTGTCAATGGTGCGGAGAACCTTGTTTTGCAGGCGCTGCAATTTCAGTAGATGGGTGTCTGCCTCAAATTCCCAGGCGGGACTAGCATAAGTCATTACAGATCTAATAAGAGTTTGTGGAGGGTCAATTTAATGTTAGCGCTCAATCGCTTACTTTTGAATAGGGAATATACTCTAAAGATCGTTCTGAAGGCCTTGGCTTCGATCATTTCTATGTGTAATCTCCATGTAACTCTCTTATCGAAGATTACACCTAGATATTTTGCACTATTTACAAATGTAATATTTCGTCCATTAAGAGTAAGACAAGACTCAGGCGGTCGATACCCACGAGAGAAGTAGACCCCCTGAGAGTCTTATCTTCGTTAATTTTTATATTCCAGCGCTCACACCAGGTCTCCATTGAGCTGAGACCGCGGTGGTGTTTTCTAACAATAAAACCCTCCTTGCGATCTGTCGCATATAGACAGGTGTCGTCCGCAAGGAGGGCAAGGTGAACACCATGAGTTTGGGGGGCATCATTTATATACAAGTTGGAAAGAGTAGGGGAAAGGACATAACCTTGTGCCACCCCTGCTCGCATTTCCCTTGGCGTTGACATTTCGCCTTCAACCGAGACCCTGAATGTACGCTGAGAAAGAAAGGACCCAATAATCTTGGTCAAACAGAGAATTCCAATTTTGATAACTTATACAGCAAGCCTGAGTGCCACGTGGTATCAAAGGCTTTTTCGATGTCCAAGAACACTGCAGCCTTAGACTTGTCCTCCAGCCTCATACATTGCAATGTCGTGCTGTGACGTGCACGAAAACCAAACTGACTTGCGTTGATCGGCCTCTTTCTTCAATATGTTTTTGTAGAAATTTCATAATTACTTTTTCGAATAGTTTTCCTGTCTTGGACAGGAGGCTGGTCGGACTTAAATTTTGTGGGAATTTCGGGTCTTTACCGGGTTTGGGTAAAGTTATTACTTTTGCTTCTTTCCAAGAACTTGGAAAATGAGAAAGCCGAAAACAATGATTAAATAAATGGGTTAGATGAACCAATGGTCGCCTTGGAAGGTGCCTGAGGCATTCATTTGGGATGCCGTAATTCCACCGGCCTTTTTTAACTTCAGGGATTTTATTAATTTCTGAACGTCACATGGTCTGATCCTTTGAGGGAGGTTGTCGTCTACGGTTTCCAGCAGTGCTTGAACTCTAGCCTCCACCCCCTGTTCATGGTTTTCGTCGCACAGGTCATGTGGCGTGAACTGAATTTCCAAACAGTCGGCAATTTCGTTGGCTTTTTCAGAAGGATAAAATTTAAGGCCAGAAGAACCATGAATAGCAGTTGGTGCCCTTGGTCCGTCTCTCTTAAGGAGAGTTTTTGCAATGGGCCATATACTCTGAGGTGTGACTTCAGCGTTACCTATTTTTGTTTCCCACCGTTCAAGTGCCATTCTACGGGTCATTCGCCTGATTGATTTGGTGATCCAATTGACTGCCGTTTTACACGCTGGATCCCTGGTTTCTTGCCACAGTTTTCGTAGCCTCTGTTTACATTTTATCAAACGATCTAGACCAGGAAGATCGTTGTTTATGTCCGAAAGTGTAATTTTACTTGTCGACAACCTATATGCTGAAGCAATGGAGGCTGCAAAGTCGCGTGCCATTTTATCGGCTTCTACCCCTGACTTAATTTCTAGTTTAGATGATATTAATTCAGAGGCGAGGCTTTGAAACCGCTCCCAATCTGTAAATTTCTCAATAGGTTCCGAAAGGTTCCTGATCTTAGCATGATCCAGTATGTGGAATATTGGTGGTAGGTGAACTGAATCCAAAATATCTTAGACGATGACATCTGACACTCCGATATTTTTGTGAACCACAATGTCTAACACATCACCATTTCCCGCAGGGGAATAATGAGTGGGGCACTGTGGCGCTGAGATTTCGAAATCACTATTATCATTTAAATCCATTAGTTTCAAGCCTGAGGGGTTTGAAACTCTGCTATTCCAAAATGGGTGCTTAGCATTCAGATCACATGCCAAAATAGTCTTACGTCTAAAGCTTAAGAGCGCATTGATGTCGGCATCACACCAGGCTCTGCCTGGAGATTTATAAATAGCTGCAAGCAGTACTGTACTTCGCTATTACCAATTGGTATGCAGACCCCTGTCGCTTCTACTGAAACAAGGGGTGGTAGGTCTACATGGTTATGGGGAATGCCTTTTCTTACTGTAACGGCAGTTCGCCTTTTCTGCCCGAGTGGTGGTCAATTCTATAAAAGTGGTAATTTGGAATAAAGAACCTCTCATGAGGTTTCAGATGTGTCTCTGAAAACAGGGCCACATCTGCGTGTAGGTCTTGCAGCTGTTTACTGAGCTCATAGCGCTGCCTCCCAATGCCGTTTGCATTAAATGCTATGATTTGAGGGCCCTATGGACTCTAGTAGCCATTTTGGTTCATTAGGTTAAATACAATTTTTGTGATTGCCAAAATTTTCTCTTCGTCTGACACAGCACCATTGAACCCTGTCATAATCTGCTGCACTAGAGTCACAACTCTCAACATATTGTCGAGAGATTGACTGTTCATAATTGGAGCCCGAACTGACAGACCTGTTTGTTGTTCCTGTACAGGGACAGGGACGCTTGGTTTTGTGGGTGCTGCTGGAACTGCCACTGGAAGTTGGCGAGTCTGAGGTCGCTGCTCCTGTGATGTGCTGCCTCGGAGCGCCGCGGCGAAGGAAACTCCAGGGGTAACGATATTCGAGGAGAACACTCATCCCGTTGTGGTTTTGGGTTCCTTCTGTGATTTCTTCCTCTGCAGATCCTCCTTCACGTGTCTGCAGCCCCGATAGTTGGGGGGATGGGGCTTCTCTCTCTCCTTCAACTGGCAATTGCAACAAGCTGGAGTGGAGGCAGTGTTCTCTTTCTCTGGACACTCTTTGTGCAGGTGGCCACCCCCTCACCATATGCAACTGGGAGGTTGTTTACAATTAGCCCAGACGTGGCCAAACTGTTGGCAGTTGTGACACTGCGTAAGGCCATTCTATGCTCTATATGCCTCAACCCGGATGGAAATGTGGTAAAGGTATTGCAGATAGAAAATTTCTTGAGATTTTGCCGTCCGGGGAAGGGTGATAAGGAAGAGTGGAAGATTTCTTGATATCCTTTCTGTTTGACCCTAACCACATCAAATCCCAGGGTCACCAGTCCATCAGAAATATCCTCCGTAGGGGTATTGTGTTGGAGTTGACGGATTACAGCCTTTATAGGTTTTTGGGAGTTCGGAAAGAAGGTATAGTAGGAAAGTTTATTGTTGGATAGATGAGACTTGACGGCTTCGATATCCGCCATGCTTTTAGTGATGACTCTGGTCCCGTTTTTGGTATTACGGAACTCAATGTCGCCTTTCACCACATTTTTCAGTTGTCTGTGAAACTGAATTAGATGTATTGTGGACTTTAGTATTATCGGGAGAGTCCTACCTGCTTTAACTGGAGCTTCCTCCTCCAGCGCAGTGGTTTCTGCACCAGAAGTGTTCGTTTCCATCGTTGCCTCCCTGAGGGGGGCGAAGTAGTTCTTGGTGGTAACCTCTGATTGGGGGTTGCTTTCTTTGGAGTCGGTGCGGATTCAGCGGTACTCTGTCGTTTCCGCCTCCGGACTTCTTTGATGCCTTCCTCCCGGGCTGGAATTTTAGTGCCTGATGCGCTGTCCTTTACCAGGGACTTTACTCGTTCAGCGTAACTGTATAGTTTTCATACAGTGCACTGAACAGTGTCTTGCCGGAGAGGGACTTGCAGTAATTAATCCTATTGTCGTCGGTGACGCTGACTATTGCCGACCATTCTGCACTTTCTCCAACCGCAGCAGTTGTGAAGCCGGCCACGTACTCAATGCTGCTCAAGATGTCGAATAAGCGCCTGTATTGGGTTTCGGCATTTGGGTACTGCTGTATAATTTCTTTAAATTCGGCCTGTAGAGCGGCACGCTTTTCGGCCCAGAATGCATGGTACCCCGGCACAGGGATGCTAGTGATATCTGGCTCGACACAGATTCAACAACCCAGCCGGTTTTTGACTTACAAGTCTACAAGACACTAAGACACAACTCACTGTCCACAGTGAACCCACAAGCAATGTTGCCTAAGTCACACACTAATAATTCACTCAGTAATGCACAATCCAAATTTCAATTACCAAAATTTTCCACATTTCACATCCAATCTCGAATCTTGTCGAACAGACAATTTCTCACTCATCGACCTCACTCCTAACTCAACAACCAATCTGAATCAATCTCTTCCACGCTTAAGTCTACTAATGAGATTTCTTATATAGTACACCCAACCACGTTTTCATGCCATCTGTAGTTTGGGTAGTACTAGTATAAATATAGCAATATTTCATAAAAGAAATAAATAACAATGCACGTCATTTGATAGAGAAAATTTATTTCCACGTTATAAGATTATAATGAATTATAAATTTTTTATTACAACTTCATTTCATTGTACTTTCAATCAAATTTTGTACAAATCCTGTAATGATTCAGTATCATGCCGATAGAGTGCTATATATTCGGCAGAATTACCACGTGCTACCACAGATAGGGGCTTAGTCTTTGGCGCTGTTGAGTCTGTTGAGCTCGGTAGCAAAGAAAAGGTGTTACATAGTGTGTCCGGGTTTTGTTATGACTGTGTTCATTAAAAATACAAGACATGAATTATTTTCAAAATTTCACTCTTTTATTCAAAATAGTCTATACATAGCTGTAATGGACT
Source organism: Cryptotermes secundus (assembly GCF_002891405.2). Lineage (NCBI taxonomy): Eukaryota > Metazoa > Arthropoda > Insecta > Blattodea > Kalotermitidae > Cryptotermes > Cryptotermes secundus. The sequence goes on along the minus strand of NW_019735580.1, from coordinate 282,530 downwards.
GAAAAGTATTAGAAAACAGTCCCTTACTCCTTTTGTGGAATCGCGTTTAAAACTGCTGTAGATTCCCTTCGGATGTCCTGGATGGTGTCGTGACGGTCTCCTTTCATCGTCAACTTAACTTTTGGGAACAACCAGAAATCTGCTGGAGCCAAATCTGGCGAATACGGGGGATGATCAAGGACTGCGATCCCTTTTCTGGCCAAAAATCGCCACAATCTTCGATTTGTGGGGTGGGACATTGTCGTGGAGGAGCGATATTCAGGTTGAATTCGAAGAATTCTCGCCCACAAACGATTGAGGACTAAGATATAATAATCAGAATTCACCGTTTGACTCTCTGGCAGAAATTTCTTATGAAAGATTCCTTTGATATCGAAAAAAACTGTTAACAGTGTCTTTACTCGACTCTTTTGCATGCGCACTTTCTTTGGTTTCGGCTTCTTTGGGCTCAACCACTGCTCTCTGCCACTTTATGAGAGGCTTATATTGAAAACACCATGTCTCATCACCAGTAACAATCGATTTTGTCAATTTTGTATCACTTTGCGCCGACCGTAACATGTCTTTGCAGTTGTGGGAACATCCCACGGACTTTCCGAAGTGGCTGTCTATTGGAGTATCGACAAATCCCACATTTGTGACCCCGACTCAACATGGACGCCGCAGACAGCTCGCAAGCAGCAGTATCCAGAGGCTGTGCGGCATCCAGTTCTCACGTACAACCGCCCACCACCCAGCAGCTAACGGACTCGTGGATCGCTTCCACTGGACACTGAAGGCAGCCATCATGTGCCACGCGGACTAACAGTAGACTGAGGCGCCTCCTCTGGTTCTCCTAGGAATCCACACTGCATTGAAGGAGGACTTGCAAGCATCGGTAGCTGAGCTCGTGTACGGCGAGCCCTCAAGCATCCCGGGCAAGCTACTCACTCCAGCTACCGACCCCGTGGATCCAGCGCACCTCACCACAGCTCCGCCAGCACATGGCCCGCCTCCGGCCAGTCCCAGCAGCATGCCACGCCTCCCCAGCTACTTTCTTGCACAGGTCCCTACAAGGACCACACGCTCCGGGCGCCACATCCATTTCCCCGATCGCCTGAACTTATGAGCATCAATTCTCGCGAGCGGGGGAGTGATGTGGGAACATCCCACAAACTTTCCGTATTGGTTGTCCATTAGAGTATTGACAAATCCCACACAGTGTTCCACTCTGACATGTTCTTCATCGCCTGACAGCGCGTGCGGTACAAACCGCGCACAGACCTTCCGTTTGCCCAAATCCTTGGTCAAAATTTGATGCACAGTACTTTTTTGTATTCCCAAAAGCTCCTCGATGAGTCTGGCAGAAATACAGTTATCTGATGCCAGGATTTCGGTCACTTTTTTCACATTTTCTGCAATGCGACTTGTTCTCGGGTTTGATGCACGTGGAGCGTCTTGAATGTCCTCCCTGCCGTCAGGAAATACAGCATACAATCGAAAGATGTTCGAGCGACTCAAACAAGCACTACCGTACACACTCTTCGTCATTTTGTATGTTTTTCCGGCTGTTTTGCCTAACTTCAAACCAAATTTGTTGTTGGCTCTCTGTTCAACTGCCATTTTCCGACGAGTGTCAGAACAGTACTGTTACATTCAAGGTCAGAGCACATGATGCAGCGATGCTTTCGCTTTGAAATTATAGACAGCCACAACTGAAACTTCAAGAAGATTAACGCCACAACTCGGCAACAGATGACATTGAAGGACAAAATTAAAAAAAAAAGAGTCCTAACAGATCCTGGACACACCTTGTAGGTGTTGGTGTGTAAAATTCTTTATTGTGACACAATGGTGCGAAAAATGGAATAGTATCAGTAATGAGAGTGTTGAATGAAAGTACAGCAATACCTCGCATAGTCCGGGTGATCAGTTCCGCCAATATCCCGGACTGTTTGAAACCGAACTAATCGAGGAACTAAATACGTACAAGAAATGATAATTGGTTCCCAAAATATTCTCCGTTTTTCAATAAATAAAACACAATTATAAAATTCAAAGGTCTTTATTAGAAATAATTAAAAAAAATCATGTTTTCGCAATTAATTTTTTATTCTCTAAAAATTGTACATTTCTTTGTAGCAACGAATTGCATTGTTTATCGTTCGGCGAATTGTAAGGCTACGTTCAATATTAGGATCAACTTCCATTGTAATGATGCCAGGAGTAGTGCGGTATAGGATACCTGCTCGAGGATTCATCCCTATAGAAGTCCCTTCCCGAATCAATAAAAATACATTTCTCTGTTCTAATCAAACAACACACAATAATATTTATTTACATTAGTAAAAGAATAACATAGCTGATCTAACTCAATCTGGTAGGATTGTAAGTACCTCTCTCACTTATTTAAGTTAACAAGACAGATCTCTACTTACAAAATGTTGGAAAGTACGAGGACACCATTTTTCTGCTCGTCACTGTAGAGGCCTGTGGTCTGCCAGCTCTCGTCTAGGCCACTTTGGGTTATCGGCTATGCCCCCCCCCTCCGGAACATGGGTCTCGGTTCGATCTTACTCAGGATGCCGCTGACCTTCCTGAGTCGAGCTTGCTTCTGATGATTCTTCCTCTGTGTCCTTACCTTCATTTTCAGTTACCTCCCTTAACCCTTTGACGTGGTCATTTAAATTCCGCGGCCGCGGCTCCTGCGGTAATATATTCAGCCGGCCATTTAAATTTTGCTCGAAAATTATTTATTCATCATTGTTCTTAAATTCTATGAGATAGGAACATGAAACTTTCACTAAAATGATCTTAAATGGTGGTTTTATAACCTTACCTTATAATATGAGCGCCCTGTATCTCGGCAATGGAAGCAGGTTGTTTAGTATTTCAGCAGTGAATGGTACGCCTTGAAGGATGAAACTTTCACTAAAATGATCTTAAATGGTGGTTTTATAACCTTACCTTATAATATGAGCGCCCTGTATCTCGGTAATGGAGGCAGTTGGTTTAGTAGAAGGAAGGCCTTGAAGCATTCGTATAACCCAACGGTGCCCCACGTTCACCATTCTCCGCTCCAATATTGTGTATTTTTTTTGGCCCTTTTTTTTAACCACACATATGTGCGGCCTTGCCTTCTTACCCGTGAGGGGTATACTTCAAGGAAATGTCTTTCCGTGACCCGTTTAGTTGCCAGGTCAGCTGTAGTAAATTCAACGTTACGAGTTATCATAACAAGGGGTTGTTGCTATGCCTTTGATATTCCATCCATTTTGGCGGCAGGAGATGTCGTAGGGGTGACCACAGAATTCATGAAGTTATTCTAAGAACTGTCTGGTATGTAGTGAACGAAAGTAGAGCTTAGCTGGCTCAAAAAAATATTTATGGTCATCCCTCGAAACGACCACCAAGGTCAGTACGATAAAATGGAGTCAACTGGAGCGATAATGAGCGAAGGAATGAGTTCTTTTCCCTCCCCCACACACATCCGTATCGTCTCAGGGGGTGACCACAGTGTTCTGCCTTAAATTGTGGCGTTTTTCTCAGAACTGGGCCTTTGTACTGTGCGAAATCAATGGATCATGCGAGAATAAATTTCTGGACAACCCTATTCTAAGAATTCCAGTTGAGTGTGTCAATGTGGCCAGCTCAGGGCAATATGATATCATATACAACAGTAAACATCACGTCTCTTCTGTTTATATCTTCAAAGCAAAGAAAACACGCTTTCATAACAGTACAGCTAGAAACCGCTCGCCAGAACCACAGGAACTTTGCTGCAAGACAGGCATATGTAACGATGACTTGGCGCAGATAAAGTCGTGTCTTATTTATACTCTGTTCTACTGACAACAGGCCAGCGAAAAATCTAACAATCTACAGCAAAACCATCAATTATTATGGGCGTTATAACATAGGTGTGCAGCTGAACGAAACATACACGTCGAACCCCTCCAGACGATTTAAATCCCTGACGAAACATACACGACGAACCACGACAACGGGTTAATTTACTCGGTGGTATTTCTTTTCCCTCCTCTCGGGATTCCTTTGTTACTTTGCTCTCACTCAGAGACGGGTCCTTTTTACTTAATCTAGGCTTCTCTGTTTCTAACGATTTTCTATTTACTTTCGGGCCTATGTTGGCTCTTTTTAACCTGTTTACATGTACCACAATGGATTTAGCTTCTTCTATTTGTAAGTTATAGATTAACGGAGATATCTTTCCTAATATCATATAAGGACCTTGATATTTATACTCAAATTTCTTTGCTCTTCCCCTCTTTTCTATAGTGTTATACAAGCACACAAAATCTCCCTTTTTCAATAAAACCCCACGAGTTCTCTTATCATAGTACCTCTTTGCAACTTCGTGACTCGACTTGGACTGTTTCCTAGCTTCCCTCTTTGCTTCATATAACCTCATGGATAATTCGCTGACACGTCTGTCATAATCTCCTTTGTTTCCGGCTTCTTCCTGCCGTTGCGGTCTCCAATCACCTTCTATTGGAAGCCTCAAATTCCTATCACATACCAGGTAGTACGGGGAGTACTTTACTGTACAGTGTGGGGTGGCTCTATACGCCATTTTTTCCCCTTGGCACCACAGCCCCAGTGGGCCTAGGTCTACCTCCATGAATTTCTCCGTTCACCTCTACGCCATTACTGCATATATAACATACTTGTCCCAGCTCTTCTCATCTTTATATACAAAGTGCGAAATCATGTCGCATCCGATCGCAAATTCCATTCGCCTGAGCATTATAACTACTGGTCTGCACCTTTTGTATCTTTAGCAGTTTACAAACTTCCTTCATCGGGGCTGACATAAACACAGCTCCTCTATCTGTTAACAGTTTCTTAGGGACCCCAAACTGGGTAATAACTCATCGCAAATTCCTGGCTATTACTTCTGCTTCTTGTGTGGGAATGGGGATTGCATCACAAAATCTCGTAAAATGATCAACAAATGTAAGTAAATACTTATTTCCCTTATCCGTAACCGAGAGTGGTCCTACCACATCCAATGATACTATATCCAGGAATTCCTTCGTTTCTAAGGATTCTCCCAGGGGTGCGACTATGTTATCCCTGTTTTCCTCTTTGCACGTGCTTCACAAGCATTAATATATTTTGTAACATCTCTGCTTAAAGACTCCCACCACTATTTTCGTCTAATAGCGGCAATGGTCCCTGCAATGCCTTGATGCGCGGTAAATGTTAATTCATGATAACACTTCAGCACATTTCCAACTAGTGTCCCTGGAATTACAACAAGTGGATATCCTTCCTGTCCTTCATAATACAACACATGGTCTTCATCTAACCAAAATTTCTCAGATATATTATATTTCTCACATAATAAATCATTTTCCTCTGCTTCCTTTATTTTATCTTTCGTCAATGAATAGTCTCCCATTACTACTTGTACACACCGTGAAAGGGCATCAGCGTGCCTCATTTTCGAATTTGGTCCATGTTCCACTATAAAATCATATTCAGATAAGTTCACTGCCCAACGGGTCAATCCAGAACTAGGATCCTGTAAATTCAACAGCCATTTCAAAGCCCTATGATCCGTATATACTTTAAACTGTCGCCCATAGAAATAACGTCTGAACTGTTTAACTGCAAAAATCAACGCTAGCAATTCTAACTCAGTTATGCTGTATTGGATTCCGCGGAGTTCAACTGTTGGCTACACTACCCCACTGGCCGTTCCTCTCAGTCTTTAACCTGTGACAACATGGCCCCAAATGCTTTGGTTGATGCATCACAAGCTATTTGGATAAATCAACAAGGATTCCTGACTCAAAATATTTTTCAACTTACCAAAAGCCTCGTGTTGCTCAGGTCTCCACTCAAAGGGACTGTCTCTCCTAATTAACTTCGTCAGGGACTTAGCAATTTCTGCAAAATTGCGAACATGACGCCTAGTCCTACAAAAGCCCGAACCTGCTTAACTGTACAGGGAGTCGGATAATCTCTAACAACTTGTATTTTCCCAGGGACTGATTTGACTCCTTCCTTGGTCACTATATGCCCTAAATATTCTACCGTGTCCATCGCGAATACACACATACTGGGGTGTATCACAAAATTCGCCTGTTTTAACCTTTGAAATATTCTTTCTAGTTTCTCTGCATGCTCTTCCATAGTAGCCGAATAGCAAATTACATCATTTAAATAGGCTACTCGGTCTATCCCTTTTAGTCCTGTTAAGATAAGATCCATACACCTCTGGTATGTAGCTGGTCCATTATTTACCCAAAAAGGCAATTTTGTAAACTGGTAGTGACCCATGAGGCATGGAAAAGCTGTTTTCTCTCTATCTTCTTCCTGTACCTCTATTTGGTGATAGCCGGAAGCCATATCTAAAACTGAAAATATTCTACTAGTTCCCAAATAATCTAGCACATTTCTTATATTAGGAACTGGATAGGCGTCTGGCTTTGTCACAGCATTCAATGGTCTATAATCAACACAAAATCTGTATTTAGTGGACACGTCTGTCTTTTTCTTCTTAACTAACACAATGCTTCTGCTCCATGGCGACATACTTGGCTCAATAGTACATTCATGTAACGTATCTTTAAGGCAGGGTGGCTGTGTCTTTGGTGGGGATGTATCATAGACCAGGGATGCATTGAGACACAGCTTTGGAGCACCTCCTCCTGGTCCTGATGGGCAATGACACTCCTGGGGGGTCTGCATTAGCGTGAACCTCCGGGGCTGGCGGCCGAGTTTCCATAAAGGGCAATGGCCATTTGACCAGAGTCTCCCACGCGGCGGCATAATGACTCTTGGGTTTCATTACGATGTACCCAGGACGAATGCGGGAGAGCACTCCTATGGGGGTAGCTATGGCTATTTGAGTTGTCTCCCTAGAATACCGACATGGTGCCGCAAGCCTTAGGGCTCAACACTCTAAAATGGTTTTGACCAGCCCATGAGGAGGGGTGGGAATGGGGGAGCTTTGAAGCAACCTCCAGGGGCGATAAGCTCGTGTAGGATGCCCTGGTCACAACCTCATGACAATTAGTATCGCACTCCCAGTTATCATCTGGGATACCCCCTCCCCCCGAACATGCACTCTTGGTCCTGGAGGCTTGTGAGGGTTATAGTAAAGGACCAACCTCCTAAGCCAAGGTGTGAGGCATCGTGCCGAGGGCTGCATGGCACTGGGGTGGTTAATGGCCAGTGTCACAAACGATCCCCTCTGGGCACCAGGCAGCACCCCGTTGTATTTATGCCTTTCACCCGTATGGGGCTCTGCGGGTAGTGACCTCTTAAATCCCCATTACTCGGACCAAAATGAAAAAGGGACCTAACAGAAAAACCGGTCATAAAGGCCTTAAACTGAAGAGGGACCTCCCTCTAAAAGGATCCCTACGAGAAATGCTTCAGCAGGGGGCTGGAAGCTATGGTGAACCATTATGGGGCTCAGAAGCAACCGGCGAACCTACTGTCGTAATTTTAGCCAAATGCAAGGATGAACCAATGATTCAAAACTTGCCAGAGGCAAAACCAAAAACTGCTCTCTTGGGAGTCGACAGTACTGACACGCCACTGCAGGGAGCCAGTACTTCCAACATACCTGTAGTAGGGGAAAGACTGGGACACCTAGGCTCTGGAATAGGTGGACCCCGTTTGGCGAAGAAACCTTTGTCACAGGTCGCTAAACGGAAGTTACAACAGGCAAAAGCTGGGACAGGCAAAGCAGGAACTGAGAACGGTCATCAACCAGGGAATGCAAGCTCGTCCAAACAGGGAGAAACCCCCACCAGCACCTTCAAAAGGCCAAGATCGGAGGGCAGCACTCCTACGGAAACGACTAGAACTCTGAAAAAGCCCAGGGACTGTAAAGGACCAGGGTCTTACAAGGAGGCTCTGACCGATGTAAAGGTAGCTATCTTCAGGGAGAGTGACCCTGAGGACAAGCTTACCGAGAACGATCAAAATTACATTCTGGAAGCATTGGGCGAGGTGTTACATAGGACTCCAAAGGAAGAACTACAACACTTGAGATCTTACAGACTTTTGGGAGGTGCGCTTATCTATATATGTGACGACCAACAGTCTGGTCAATTGCTCATCAGAGCCGTTGACAAATATAGGCTCAAATCAGGGACCAGGCTGAAGGCTACTGATGCCAGGAAACTGCCTAAGCCTGTTAAAGTAGCTCTCCGGACTAGGGACAAAATTGCCCAAAACCAGGAAGAGCTGCTGAAATGGATTGCAGACCTTAATCCGGGACTCCATACAGAGAACATGAGGGTATTAGATAAGCAATCTGAGTCGAAAGGCCAAATGCTTATTCTATTCATAGACCGGGACTCCTATACTATAATACAGAGGACCGGTTATAAAATATTTACAGGACTCTCACAGGGGACTGTTAAGGTGCTGGACGATCCTGAAGTTCGGCGCCGGACAGAACCCGTGACAGACACTGTATCTACTAACTCAGTCTCTGAGGAGGAATGGGCTAAGGTACCTAGCCCCTTGGATGACCAAAGTAAAATGGACGAGGGGACCTCTTCACATGGAACCCAGTCCGAGAAAGAGGAGGGACATGAGATGGAAATTGATACCTCCTCAGTTGGAAGAGATCATGAGATTTCTCCAAATCAACCTACATCACAGCAAAGCTGCCACGGCAGCTCTGTGTCAACATCTAGCTGAGGGTAAGGCTGACATAGCACTTATTCAGGAACCTTTGTTATACAAGGGTCGAATAAGGGGCTTAAATAATACAGGGGGAACAGTTTACTCTGTTGTACACAGTAATAATGCAAGAACTTGTGTTTATATCAAGAATCATGTTAATGCCTTGCATTTGCTGGAGCTCTGTTCTAGGGACACAACAGCAGTAAGGATAACATACCCGTATCGAGAAGGCAGCAAGGAGCTGATAGTTGCTTCAGTCTACTTTCCATATGACTCGGATGAACCACCACCAAATAAAGAAATGAGGGACATCATAGACTACTGCTTTAGCAGGAAAAAGCAACTAATCATTGGGTGTGATGCCAAAGCGCACCACATCTTGTGGGGGAGCACCGGCACTAACCCAAGGGGAGAGAGCCTTGTGGAATTTCTGGTGAGTTTGAACCTGAATATTCTAAACCATGGTAACGAACCTACCTTTGTGGTTTGCAAGAGGAAGGAAGTTATTGATTTGACACTAGGGACTAATAACATAGAAAACCTGGTAAGTAACTGGCATGTATCTGATGAGCCGTCTCTATCGGATCACAGATATATATGCTTTAAAGTAAGTAACATCACAGTAGATCAAACTTTTTATAGGAATCCTTAAAGAACAAATTGGGAGTCTTACAAAGACGATCTAAAGGTAAATCTAGAGGCCATCTCGCGTAATATACGCACAACAAAGGATGTTGATCGGTCGGTTGACCAGTTGCAACGGGCTATTATCTCGTCCTTTAATCAGAATTGTCCGGCTAAGACCACTAGCGGACCAAGGAATACGCCTTGGTGGGGTAAACAGCTGAGTGGGCTTAGAACCGAAACAAGAAACCTGTTTAATACAGTTAAAAGAACAGGGCAGTGGGATACCTATAAGGAAGCCCTGACCTGTTACAAGAAAGAAATAAGGAAAGCCAAGCAATGCTCATGGAGGAGGTACTGCCAGGAGATTAATGATGTACAAGGCGGTGCCAGACTCATGAGAATCATGGTAAAACAGGCGACCAACAAGGTCAGCACAATTAAGCTGCCTAACGGACAGTATACTCAAACAGGAAGGGAGACACTGAATGAATTATTCAGGGTTCACTTTTCTGGTTCAAAATTTATTGACAAATTGGACGATGGACAGGGTCAGCAGAACCTGGACACTTGCCAAAGCAAGATGAACAGGGTAGACTGGAACCTGGCCAAAGTCATAATTAATCAATCAAAAATAAGATGGGCACTGAACACTTTCAGACCGTTTAATTCAGCAGGAACGGATGGAATTGTACCGGCACTTTTGCAACATGGGGCAGAACTTTTAGTTCCACACCCATGTCGCATATATAGAGCCTGAATGGCATATGGTTTCATCCCCACAGCCTGGAGGCAGGTTAAGATGACGTTTATTCCAAAGCCCGGGAAACTTGATTACACCGAGGCTTATCGTCCTATCAGCCTGTCGTCTTTCCTTTTGAAAACGATGGAGAAATTAGTGGATAGTCATCTCATGGACTGGGTATTGAGGACATGTCCTCTACACCGAAACCAACATGCCTACCAAACAGGTAAATCTACATAAAGTGCACTACACAATGTGGTAACACGCATAGAAAGTGCAATTGAACACAAGGATATTGCATTAGGAGCATTCCTTGACATAGAGGGAGCTTTTGATAGAACCTCATTTGATATAATCAAACAGGCTGCTGGAAGGCATGGCATAGAGCCTGCAATATGCAGATGGATCAATGCTATGCTGGAAAGCAGAACCATAGCTGCTACGCTATCGGGAGAAACCCTGGGGGTGTCCGCGTCAAGAGGATGTCCGCAGGGGGGTGTACTTTCGCCTCTACTGTGGGGTCTGGTCGTTGACGATCTCCTGTGGGGACTTAATGATGATGGGTATTATACAGTAGGATATGCTGATGACATAGCAATCCTCATAAATGGAAAATTCCTTTTGACCTTATCAGAGTGTCTTCAAACAGCTCTGTACATGGTCCAACGATGGTGTAAAAGAACAGGTCTTCCATCAATCGCAATAAGACGATAATTATACCGTTTACTAAGAAGAGAAATATAAAGGGTCTTAAGGAACCGATTCTCTTCAATAAAACAATCCAGATCTCCAGTGATGTCAAGTACCTTGGTCTAGATCTAGACAAGGGACTGACATGGAAAAAGCAGCTGGAAAAAGTCGTTAACAAAGCCTATAAGGCTTTTTGGACATGCAGAAGCATGTTTGGTAAAACTTGGGGACTGCAGCTACATTATACATTGGATATACACTGAGGTTGTGAGACCCATAATTACTTATGGTGCCACAGTTTGGTGGCCCAGAGTTAAATTTAAGACAAGCAAGACAGAACTTAGCAAATTGCAAAGGTTGGCTTGCTTAGGTATTACAGGAGCATTTCGAACATCTCCAACAGCTGCACTGGAGATACTCCTTGGACTCCCCCCACTGCATGTACAGTTGGATGCGGAGACCAGGGTAGGAATTTACCTTCTCCAGTGCAGTGGACAATGGAAACCTAGTTCCGATGGTTTTGGCCATGCATACATGACTCAGGACATGAAAAAAGAACCAATATTACAAATTGGGTCTGACAAATTGATACTGAGACATGTATATGAAAAACCCTTCAGGGTCAGATTTCCTGACAGGAGTGAATGGGATAACGGATTTCGACCCGATATAAAAGGGGGAGTATGCAGATGGTTCCAAGACAAATAAGGGCACTGGAGCTGGTGTGTACTCTCATGGCACGAGGCGGAAACTTAGTTTCAGTCTTAGGCAGTACACGACAGAATTCCAGGCAGAAGTATATGCCATTAAAGCATGTATTATGGAGAATTTAGATAGGAACTATAGAAATAGGAACATCTACATTTTATCTGACAGCCAAGCTGCACTTAAAGCGCTTCACAAACACCATATCAATTCAAAATTGGTCTGGGATTGCCACCAAACACTCATGCAACTGGCCAAACATAACAGGGAACAACTGATAGGGGTGCCTGGGCATGAGGGTATTCCTGGAAATGAAGCAGCAGACCCATTAGCTAAAACTGGAGCTGAACAACCGTTCATAGGACCTGAACCAGCCTGTGGCATCTCTCCAGGAGTTGCCAAACAGGCAATCAGGGACTGGACTAACATAAAACATAAGAAATACTGGGAATCCTTAACTGGACTCAGGCAAGCTAAGGGACTCCTACGAGGAGCTTCCGCTAAAAGAGCGAAGGAACAGTTGAAGCTCAACAGGAACCAGCTACGATGGATGGTAGGACTATTTACAGGACACTGTCACCTCAAAGGACACCTGTTCAAACTGGGACTAAGTGACAGTCCCACCTGTGAGAGGTGTCAGAAAATGAAACAGCCACACACGTCTTATATGAATGTGAGGCTTTAGCTTATTTAAGACTACGTCACTTGGGTCAGTATTTTATGGAACCAAGTGACTATTTTGAAGCCCCCACGTCCAAAGTCCTGCGCTTCATCCGAAGCATGGGGTTGCTGAGGGAATAATTATAAAAAGGGGAAGCACAATGGACCACTGAGGTCTAAGTGCAAGGGCCGAACAGGCCTACCCCTTCATACATACATACATACATAACATATCTTTAATATGTTCTTCAACAGCGGGTTTCAATGCGTGTGAAGTTCTACATGGATCTTCTTGATAGGCTGCGCATCCCATGTATCTATTCTAGCTTTACCGCGCTAGTACACCCTTTTTCACTACTACATTCCTGGTAGAATATGTGACAAAATATTCTCTAAATGGGCTCTAGTTTGCTTCGATCCTGCTCTGACAAATGTCCTAATTTTTCACTTAAGCAGAGGTCGAAGACTATCTCACTCCGCCCCTTATCCTCGTCTTTCGTATTCTTTACTTTTTCATTTGAATTGAGGTCGAAGACCTCCGCCCCTTATCTGTGGCTTCCATATCCTTTGTTTTAAGTACATCCTGTAATTTAGCCAGTTCACTTCCCACACGAGGTTCAGTAGTCGAGGCTATAGCTACATACATATGCTTAGATAGCTTTACTTCTTCTAGTGAGAGATTAATAGTGCCGATTGGTACGTACCGCGTAATTCTGCTTCCTCCCTTCCATGAATTCTTAGTTTTTGTGTCCCTGGTGTGCTCTTCTCTGGTGCCCTTAATCCCTGAATTTTGTATTTCTGTGTCAGTATTAACACCGCTCTTTTCCAACCCGCCTTTTTTTATCAGCTCAGTCGGAATGGTGCTATCCCTGCTACACCTGTTTCTACCTTAGGAGAGTGTATGATGGCCACTCCAAGTTGTCCTCACAGATCAAACTAAGGAAGATCGGTATAGGTACGGGAAACTAACTGGGTCAGTTTGTATGAGTCTCAGGGTAGCGATGCCGAAGAAAGCGGTATTCTGGGAGTTGATCCAAATTGACGTTTATTCACTTATTGTCCTCCAAACCACACTGTTAATTTAATATATCCTTATGCTTTAAATTATAACATGTTACACTATCTGCAAGCTACGTCTCGGAGCGTGCAAGGTTCACGTCCGTTCACTTCGGAATATGGTGAAAGTCTCTTTTGTGGAATGGCTTGCACACCCCACGCCGGGAATTCGAAATAATTCGAATTCTCCATGGTGTGGACATATACATGTCATTCAATCTTCTGTAAGGAAGTTTGAACGAGGCAACTCAATCATAATGGCCCTCATTCACAGGCAACTGTAACAAGTTCTGACCGCTCCTTCTCATTGGCCTTCCTTTTAGGCGCGTCCGGTTCCCTGTACCCGAGCTAAATTTATGACTGCTCGTAAATGTCAGAACTCCGGACTCCTTGGTCCTGCCAGAAACTAGAAATTTCAACATAAGCACCGTATTGCACGTCCCAGACAATGAAATACGAAATGCTGTTTTCAGCACAGCAGCCACGAGCAAAACCTGGACGATATAAAGAACCTCCACATCAAGATAGCCAGGTGGCACAATATCTGCCCCATACAAGAGGGACGATGGGAGGACGAACACGAGCCTGCATGGTTTACGAATTTTAATTATTGACAATAAAAAAAATAATTTTTAATTAGCATCAAGAAATTTTATATAATTTTTTAAAAACTTTACATTCCCAGGAAACTGCTGTGTTTGTGAAATGTTCTATTTTGTGTACTATGCATTGTAGCATATAAGTGTACGTACTTTACGTCCAAACAACTTATGTGATGGTGGTTTCCTATTTGTAGTGATGTTTGCCCTCTAAGATGGTCCTCAGAGACCGAAACATGTAAGGGTGTTAAGTTTTCATGTAGTAAAAAACTTACAGGTCACATTGGACGGAGTGATTTATATTTGTAATTGTTAGTGTGACGGACCAGAATGAAACAAATCAAACTGGTCAACAAGTTGTCGGTTAGACTAATCTCAGCTACCACTCGCTGCAAGAAATCCAAGCCAAGAATGCCAGCACTACAGGTTTCTAACGGGCAAACAACAAATGGATGTATGAATGTCATACTTCCTGTAGGGGACTTTAATCTAAACTTTACTTCCTGCACACCTAATTTTTTCAAATTTGTACCAGATACTCCCCTAGCCTGCACTTGACTCTTTCTCACTTGTGCCTTACTTATGGTGGGCTTAATCAACGAAACCGTGGAGCCGTTATCTACCACAAACTCAAAGCTCCCTCTCCCTACTTCAACTGTCAGCAAGGGCTCTGTCACCAGCCCCTTAGTTGCCGACGGCACAATGAGAACAGGTCCTGGTGGCGGCCTGTTTTCGATAAGACGACGGGGTTTAATTCGTCTTCCTTATCCCGTTTGGGTGGTTCTTTCTTGAACCGGGACACCCTTCACGACACTCTCGTCGGAAATGGCCATAAAGCCCACAATTATAACACTGAAGCCCAATAAATTCGTAGCGCGCATAAAGATCGTCATCGTTCTTCGGTCCAGATGCCGCCCCCTCTCCTGCGGAAGCCCCTCTGTAAAGTCCAGCTCCCATCCCTGGTGCCGCGCCATCCCTTACAGAAGTCCTATTCTCAGTCCGGAAGAAGCGATTCCCTCTCCATTCTCCTCTGCCCCGGGGGTACTGACCCGTGGGGGTGGATCCACGGTCAACCCGGTATTTGCCTCTTGGGATTTATTCCGTGGGTTCAAATACTGGGTCCCTGTACATTATCATGGTCGCCTCTTACAGCGAACACTTTTTGTCTGGAAGCTCTCCTACCATTCAGTTCGGATGTCTCTGCATTTGTGGCCACTATTTTCATATTCAAAACCCTTTCTGCTGTGTCCGGCAACTGTAATCTAACGTGTTTCCCTGGAACCCCCCTTAGCCCGCTAATGAAAGCGACTAGTAACCTCTTTCTGCTTCTCGATTCAGTATGGCGTGTTCTATTGGATTTTCTGTATGTTTGATCGTCTTCTGACACAGTTTACGGAGACGATCTCAATACATTTCGGGACTCTCCTGAGGAGCATTCTGTAACCTTGTATAGTTATATTGATCTATCTGTTTCCCCTTAAATCTCTGCAAAAAAAACTTATTTAAAATCTGAATACTACACATCAACACCCTTCAACTCCGGTTCGGTGGAATACATGGACCTTGTTACGCCCCTCAGTTTTAATGTTACTAGCCGTGACTTATCTTTAGCGTTTAGCCGACCCATCTCAGCTGCTTCGTCTCTTGCCTCGAAAAATTCATTAACGGAAACACTGCTCTGGTCTCCCTTCCAAGGCTCAATCAAATTGGCTACCCGCATGTCTTTAGCCGCAGTTGTCACTTTCCTCTTTTTATTTTCTTACTTAATGTGCCATATTGCTGACTAAAATATTCCCCTTATAACGCAGGGCTAAGTTTCGTATACTTACGAATAAACCTTCCAACTAATTCACTAGCGTACTTGCTAGACCCGTCTACACTCACTGCGTGAGACATATATAACACATATACGAGTATAATCGTAAATTCGATATCTCTAACCGTACTCCTGGAGTAGTAACAACAAAACCTATACGTGTACTTGTAACTATCAATATTTCCATTCACAAACATATATTCCCAAGTAAATCGCAAAACACAGAATACAAATATCACAATTAATTCAACAAAAAATAAAATAGTCCCAAATATAGCACTTATCACATATCTCCACGTTTTAGTTTCCATTTAATCATTACAACATCCGCAACCAAACAGGGAACACACAACACGAGACACGATATACACTGAAAGTAAGAGGAACGACTCCCATAGTGGTGGAACTATGCGCGGTGTTAGAATTGGGACAGATAAGATAAATAATCTTAACAAGTTTTTAGTATATAAATATTTATTATAATTGACGAATATTTTAAATACTTTTTAAATTTTACAATGACATAATGGCAAGCAATGAAATCGATTAACGTAAATGGAGCACCTGATGATGGCACTGTAGTGCCGAAACATGTTGTGGAATAACAAGTGAAATTGAGTGCACTAAAAGACGGACACAGCATACATATCATGGACGAAAATCAGTGCAACAGGACGCTAAAATACAACATTATGAATAGATTCACGGTAAAACATATCGGCGCGACAAGCATATACGAGCAGTGCAAATTTCGAACAAAAAGAAACCTGTGCAAATGTTACTGCAACAGTGTTCATCTGGAGGTGGAAATAAGTCATCGGATTTTTTCAGAGATCTGTTTGATGCTATGGCGTCCGAAAATATTCCGTTTTGTGCTCTGAAGAATGGAAAACTGAAAAATTTTCTGGAAGTAAACTGTGGTCGTTCTATCCCGGATGAATCCACACTCAGGACTCACCTTTCCCAGTGCTACAACAGTATCCTGGAAATGATTAGGAATAAAGGGCATGTAAAGAAGATTTTCGTTTCCACTGATGAGACCTACGATACGGAGGCTCACTACGTGGCAAACGTCATCATGGGAACCTTGGAAATTGGGGGACCAGCTGAAGTGTTTCTGCTTATGAGTGAGGTGCTAGAAACCGTTAATCATTCCACAATTTGTAAACTCTTCGACAGGTCGATGTTTCTATTGTGGCCAGAGGGTATACCTGATTCTTGTGACCGATGCAGCCCCATATATTGTAAAAGCAGGCAAGTAAATAAAGTCGTTTTATACGAAATTGGTGCAGGTTACTTGCCTGCACTGCATAGAGCAGTGTTCCGCAACCGGTGTGCCGCTGCACACTGGTGTGCCGTCACAATGTGAAAGGTGTGACGCGAACTTTTACCTATTGTAAGAGATTAATTGTCGAATTTAATTAGTTTTATTTTATCCAAGTTACCGTGTTTCATATGCTTCTATTTTAATCTCAGCCACTGTACTGATTAAATAAGATGATGCTTGTTTATTCTTTATTGCATGCCGTGGTTTTTTATATACAGCAATGTTGTATTCTAAGAAATTAAACGTAATTTATTTACTCACAGTTGTGGTTATATAATAGTTTTCATTATTGATTTATTTTTATTTTTCTCGCATTTACGCGGCTTCTTTGACAAACTTGCCGCATGTTCTGTATACGTGCTTTTCCGTAAAACTGCAAGGATTAGCAAGGGTTTTCTGTCTTTTATAACGCTATATTGGTTATCATGAGGAAAAGTGTTATTGCGAATATTTTAACTTAATGAGAAGTACGTGCATTTTTGACTGTTGAGGGGCATGAGTACGCGGATTTATTTGCAGATGATGAATGGGTATGTAAGTTGGCATATCTTTCCGATATTTTCATACACTTGAATGAGCTGAACAGAAAGATGCAAGGTAGGAACGAAAATAAACTAACTTATATGGATAAGGTACAAGGATTTGTAAATAAACTGAATTTGTGGATACAGAGAATTACAGATGGGTCGTTTGAGATGTTCCCGGCTGTATGGTCACTTGCTGACGGCAATAAAGTGGTGATGGACACAATTAAAGAACATTTAGTAATTCTGCAGCAGAAATTCAACAGGTATTTTGGAGAGAGTGTACAAGATTTCGACTGGGTTCGTGATCCATTCGTTGCGAATTCAGAACATCTTCCGATTAATATACAAGAGGAACTCGCAGGTTTAAAAGAAGACAGAACATTGAAACTAAAACTTCTCGAAGTGCCTTTGGATACGTTTTGGTTGGCAATAAGGATTGAATACCCGGCTATCTCCGAACTGGCAGTTAATGTGTTATTACCATTTTCAACTACATATTTGTGTGAACTGGGCTTCTCGACGTTAACCGAAATTAAGACATCGAAGAGGGAGCGGCTCAATTCCATCGATGAACAAATGAGACTTGCGTTATCAACGATTCCACCACGGATCAGTCGCCTGTGTGCAGCTACGCAGGTGCAAGTATCACATTGAAGTTATGAGTAGAATTACTGTATTTGCTTTAATAGTAATAGAAGTGTATTTTCTACACTCTACAGTGAATTAAAGTTCATTAATTGTTAATAAAAGCACGAGTCGATTTCCGTTTAATGATAATAAAATAGTAATATTATAGTAATAAGTTGATCACGTTACGTATATATATTAATTGTCTGATATCATGCGTCTTTGAGGGGAATAACATTTTGGTGTTCCGTGTAGAGTCATGGATACTTCATGGTGTGCCACGAGTAGAAAAAGGTTGCGGAACACTGGCATAGAGTGACGGAGGAAGTGAGATCAAAATTTCCTCAAGTGGATGCTCTCGTGTCAAGGACGAAGAAGATTTTCGTCAAGGCTGCAGCTCGTAAAATGTCTATGGCGCCTGGTGTTCCACTGCCCCCGGAACCCGTCATCACAAGGTGGGGAACGTGGATTGATGCTGCAATTTACTATTGTGATCATTTTCAGGCAGTGAAAAACACTGCAGATTCAATGAAGACGGAGGATGTGAGGACAATTGACCACGGCATGACGCGTCCTCAGGTTGCGGATGGAGGAGACGCCCTCCAGTTTTGGAGGGAAGCTGCGAATATATTGAATAAGCAGTCGTGGACAGCCGACAAGGGATGGCCCTCCAGCTTGGGGGTTGGGCGTGGGGCTAACAACTCCTCACCATAAAAAATCAATATGTTACCAAAATGAATGAAGTAAGTGGCGTGGGACTAAGTTCCTTGTACTGCGGCCACTTCTAGCCTATTGTACCAGCCCCAGATGATAGGTGAGGGTGATTGTGGAGCAATTTGTGGAATGAAGATTGGCAGGGGAAACCGAAGTACTCGGAGAAAACCTGCCCCAGCGCCACTTTGTCCACCACAAATCCAACTTGACCAGACCCGGGATCGAACCCGGGCCGCTGCGGTGGAAAGCAATAAAAAAAATAGTAGTGCCTTATTGCTGTCACTGCCACATGCTTTTCCTACTGAATTACTTAAATGGCAGTTGTAGTAGCGTGCAAGAATACAGGCACTGATGTCACCAAAACAATAATTTAAAATATGTTAGAAACAGCAGAGAAGCAGTGAGTTATAGTATTTAAGTTCAGTATCGTCAGCTTGCTGTGAAGCCTCAGTGTTCCGTGAAGGGTTGACAGGAACTCTGTGGACATGTTGCTTCATATTGGTCTATTCTTATCATTCATTTGATGGAAAGGAACAAAAAAAAAAGTCCGTGGCTTTAGTCCGCAAGCGAACTATACCGACCGACCGACCGCCACTTGTAGGCGAAGTTAGTGCCAACTTTAGCAGATAGAGGGTGTCGCATGGTCTGCGTAAAGAATCCCCATGGCCGTTAATCTCGGTTTTCTAAACCAGATCCGCTATTTCCTTGAAATAGCTCCTCAATTATCATCATGATGCTGAGTGGACCCTGTTCCAGACCCACTACTTCTCAGAAAATATCTGGTATTCCCGGGAATTGAACCCGGACCTCTGGATCTGTAGCCAGGAATGCTGACCACTAGACCACAGAGGCGGTCTTATGGGAACGAAGCAAAGACTGAAGACAAGCAACATGGATTGTTATGGTTGACTGCTGGACTCCATCCACTGCTCTCCTAGAAGTGCAAAAGCGAGAGTATGATCTTTGTAGACCAATTGCAAGTGCATCTAGTACCCCATCTAAGAGCTGTGAGGAACCCTTTCCCTGCATGCAGTGTGGTGGATATGGGAAACTGGTTGTTAACATCCATTAGTCTTGAGGTTAAGGACAGATTATAGTTTTGCCTCTACTGTCAATCAGCGAGGAGATGGCGAGGCAAGTGGTGGTAAGAACTAGTTAACCTTATTCATTCTTTTGTACATTCAAGGACACAGTGTAAGTGTATGAACAGCAACAGGAAACATAGTACACGTGGGATTATAATTTTGGCTGTGGTTCTGTATGGATGTGAAACATGGTGTCTGGCATTATAGGAGGAATTTATACTGAGGGTATTTGAGAACAGGGTGCTGAGGAGAATATTTGGATCCAAGGGATATGAAACAGTAGGCTGGAGAAAATTGCGCATTGAGGACCAATGAACATAATCATGAACATTTGGGTTGCTTAAAATGCTGGGAAATTCTTGAGTAGCTGTGAAACTTGCAGCTTCTCATGAAGGACTCAGCTCCATGGAGTTACAGTACTCATGGATGGGCCTTGGTAAATGCCTTGCCTTTCCTAAATTTCAAGGTAACACTTCCTATGGTGTATTGCAAGTCTCTAGTTGGGTGGTCATTCTGCTTGAACTTTGCAGTAGTTCTCGTTCTATCAAACGTTGAAGATTTGATGATGAGTTGATGGAATTGAACCTTGGTACATCAGTGAACCTAGCCTCTAAGATGTCCTGAACTCACATGCAGTCTACGACCAGTCCAGGGCTCAGTCAGTACAACACCACGTGTTCCTTCAACACCTAATTCCATCTGTGCTCCAGGTCTGTACATATCGACTGTAATAACATCTCTGTTATGGTACATCATACTAAGCGCTAATGATATATGAGTTCATGTGCAAGGACACACTGTATATTAGGCATGAAATAATCCATCAAATACACAGAATGTTATAATATTGTATAATTCTTACAATACTGTCAACACATATCTGGTATTAGGTAAAGTTGTCCCTGTGCTTAATGAATTAAGCACTACACCGTGAAGGTGTATGGGGGAGTGGATGTATAGGTCAACATTTTCTTGACCTCAGCACTGGATGGAGGTGAGTGGTCAGCATCACACTGCGGCCACTTTACCCCCAGGTACCAATTGGCTAGGAGGTTGGGTAGACCCTAGAGACAGTCTGGACGACATGGGGAAGAGAAAATTCTTGACCCTACAGGGACTTTAACTCTGACCTCTTGGTCGTCCAACCCGTAGCCAGTCGCTATACTGGCTATGCTACCCCAGCTCCTCATATCTGCTATTAATAGTGTTTATTCTTACCCACTACATCTTCCAACCATATTTGTGGCTCATCTTTTGCTGGTATACACACTGAAACATCTTACTTGCTTACTTATTCATGGAACTGAGCCCTTCTGGAGGAGCCACCAATCCTGCAGCTACTCAAGAATTTCCCAGCATTTTATGGAACCGTGTTCACAAGAGCCCTCCACTGGTCCCTATCCTAAGCCAAATCAATTCAATCCATACCATCCCATCCTATCAATTTTAATATTGTCCACCCACCTACATCTTGGTCTTCCCAGTGGTCTCTTTAATTCTGGTTTTCCCACCAATATCCTATCTCCCCCATTCGTGCTACATGCTGTGCCCACCTCAGCCTCCTTGACTTGATCATTCTAATTATACTTGGAGAAGAGTACAAGTTATGAAGCTCCTCATTATGCAGTTTTCTCCAACCTCCTGTCACTTCACACTTTAACATCAATCATCTGAATTGTCATTCCATACATTCTAACAGAAGATGGCTCTGTTGTAGTGGATAAGAATAAACACTATTAATAGAGATGGTTGTGTTGATAGTATTGTAAGAGTTACATGTATAAAACAACATGATGCCACAGACAAATATTATAATAGTGATTATTGTGTAGAGAAATTCTGCTGCAAAGATACGCAAGAAGTTAATATCTTATATAGAATTTGAGAAAGTTAGAAAATTAATGTTATTGTATATGCAGGGAAGAAATATTATATAGTAAAGTCACAATTTTGACAGTTGCGGGGATATGGGTAATTCACAGGCAGGGCTACAGAAGTGCCAGTATGCGCCATAACACAATGCAGACATTTATTATGAGAGACTGTGATGTTTAAAGGTTTTAACAATTTAAACATAAGTAGATTGCAATTAATTTAATTTGTGTAAGTTGGATCTGAGGTTCTCACAGCAGTGACTGAAGAACATTATCTCCTGGGATTTGACACTATGTATTCCAGTGGAAATTTACTAACATTTTGGTAGAAGTATACTTCCTCCATTTTCCCATTCAGAATTTAAGCCAAGCAAGTAGTAACTAGGAAGAATGGCCGTGCCATAGCTCAAGCGGTTAGTCGCTGGCTTCCCCCTGCAGTGTCCCGGGTTTGATCCCGGGTCTGGTCAAGTGGGATTTGTGGTGGACAAAGTGGTGCTGGGGCAGGTTTTCTCCGAGTGCTTCGGTTTTCCCTGTCAATCTTCATTCCATGAAATTCTCCATCATAATCGCCTGGGGAAGGTACAATAGGCCAATCAGTGGCCGCTGTGCCGAGTGGACCCAGCTGAACTCCACCTCCCACTAAGCAAATTAAAAAAAAAACCAGCAAGAATCACTGTTTTTGCTGCCTGCTTCTTGCAGGTTAGTGGCATGATTTACTCTTTGAACCTGAAGATGGAGACAGTTTATTCTTCTGAAATGACAGTGAGTCTCTACCGAACTACACAGCATTGTTTATTGGAACATGGTACTCTTTGTTTTTATAAGTTGTTGAATTTTTATTCTGAGTATAATGTTTCTGGATTTCTTGTGGGAATGATTAGTGGGGCTGGGGTCGTCCAATAGTGTCGTGACATTGCTATCAGTGATGACTCCACTGGCACTACCAGAAAACCGACTGCCACGACGCAGTGCTAACAAATCTTCTTCATCTGGAGGTCGACGGAGCAGACAACCTCGACAAACCCACTCGGTAGCCACAAAAGATCTTGGATGATGGAAGCCAACCGATGACTTGGCACTCATCACTGGTGTTCAGCAGGTTAGCCTGTTTTGTTTCATACAAACTTCACTTTATATGTCATCTTGATTGGGTTGGTGAATTAATGTGGTAAGAGCTGTTTCACAGCAACTGTATCTGATTGTGTATCCCCCTTCTTGGTTAGTCCATTAACATCCCACACTTCAGAGAAGTGCATTACTCTCCTTAGTAGTTTCATTTCATAAAATGAACACCCATGAAATCTGAATTTAGTTGAGCCTGACAGGAATGTAGAATATGTAATGCTTTTTCTTTTTGTTCTGGCATCTTGTATAAAAGTGGGGTTATTTACTAACCCAATTTGAGTGCTTTCAGGTGACAATGCCCTATGTATAGTCATGTCACATACCTCACCTGGTTCCTACTTAATTCTAATAATTTGCTAGTTCTTTATGCAGAGGGTTCTTCAAGGTAGCGTTCTGCATGTTTGCTTCGCTGTGGACTTGAATTGTTATGTGGGTAGAGCTCCATTATGTATATTTCAAGGCTAGTTGACACCTGCTTGTCAGAATATCGTCCCCAGTACCCTAAGTTGATACTAACACTGCTCCCTATTATATTGATAGTTCTATAGTTCAGTGCTCACGTGTTCTAGTTCTGCCAGATAATACTTGGCCATCCTTGCACAGTTCCCTATTCCCAGTTACGGAACTGATGGTCCATAACCGTGATCACAAAACCCAGTCATTGGAGTTGTTGCACATCTTCGTGACTCTTGGGTTATGGCACCACTTATTCTAGTATTCTAGTAGATTGTTACCAATGTTTTGGAGGAATCTACTGTCTCTATCTTTGAGGTAGGAGAGTGACCTTTCTACCCTGAAGGTGGAAGCAGATTGACAACCATCTACCAGACTGTTTAGAATGTGAAGCCGACCAGTCACTTTCATCTAGTACTGAGGTGAAGAATGGTGGATCTATACCTCCATACGCTAATACATCATCATGATGGAAAGTCAGGAAATAGGTCACAAATGGAAGTAAAACAGCTGTACTGGATGTAATAGGTTTTCTATATGTGTCACTAGGTAGCAGCACAGTCCAGCTGCATGACGTGCATGACTATGTAGCAGACGCACGTACCAAAGTTCAGAGGCTGCTTTCAATAGTGAAAACGGTGATTGTGCTTGAGGAGTGTATTACTGAAGAGGAGTGTTCTGTTATGCCTTTCGTGTGGTCAAAAGGACTCAATGGAAAGGATATTAATAAAGAAATGTTTCCTGTTTATGTTTGGAAGTGTTTATTGCATAAAGCGGTTCACAGCTGTGTGGTAAACATTTCACTGATGACAAAGAGATTGAAACAGAGGTGCACAAGTGGCTGAGACAACAGGCAAAATACTTCTATGATGCAGGTTTTGACAGGCAGGTAAAGCAATGGGACAAGTGTATCAATGTTGGTGGAAGGTATGTCAAGAAGTAAATGCTTCTTCAAGGTTCGAATATCACATGTTTTACGTTTTATATCCATTTGTGGCATATTTACTAACTCTCCCTCATATATGAAATAAATTGATATCTTAGGTACGTGGTAATGGATTACGGATAATGATATGGGATCTCTAAAATAGTGATGTTCTCATTGAAATTTACTGAACTGTAGAAAAGTGTGAGATTTAACAGTTATGTAACTGGTATTCTTCCATTTTATTAGTCTGTGCATATTATTCCCCATAAACCATTATCATACATCTACCACATTAACACTTCCATATGCAGCATCTCTGAAGCTGCTATAGCAAATAGATGAGTCAGTTGAGGATTCGTGGTTCAATTCCTGGCAGGGACAAGACTTTCTTGCTTCACCATGTCATGTGGCCCATCTCTGGGGCCTACTCATCATCCTATCCAGTGGTTACTGTTGACACTTTCCACTGGGCATTAAGCTAACCGCTCACTTTTACTGGTGCCATAGTTCAGAATATATTTAGCTATGCCTCCACCCCACCATATCTTAATAGCATGGGGTTTCCTTTCAGACCAGTGACCTGTGGACAGTTCATCGAGGCACAAAGTTTTCCTGCAGGTTTAAGGTGCAGGAACTTCAGCAGCGATGGTACGCTCTGCTGTATGATCCAGCTGTGTCTCGTGTGGCTGTGACTGCTATGTGGAACCTTCACCCAGAACTCATTGCAAGTGTGCAAAGCCATGCACTCTCTTCCAAGGCTGAGGAGCAATTGCTTGGCACAATGAAGTCGGTGAGTGCCCTCTTAAGTAAGCATGCCAAATGTCACTCCATTGTGGAGTGTCATCTTTGAGTTGTAGATGGCTGTTC
Source organism: Cryptotermes secundus (assembly GCF_002891405.2). NCBI lineage: Eukaryota > Metazoa > Arthropoda > Insecta > Blattodea > Kalotermitidae > Cryptotermes > Cryptotermes secundus. The sequence continues at coordinate 257,456 of NW_019735580.1, read as the reverse complement.
CCCTGAGCAAGAAATTTCCTACTTGTTTCATCAGATTAATCACAAACCCAAATATAAAGTAAAAAGGTTTTATATACATTTCTTCCCATCATTGGCTCAGTGTCACACATTTCATTCATCTGGATTTAGTTGTCAACCAGCATTAAGTGAAATGCACAAGTTGTGAAGTTTCTCAATCTGTAATTTTTTTATTTGTTTCTTGATTCTTGTTTAGTCCAGATATTCTTAAGGGTGTAATGTGTTCTTCCAGGTTTCACTGCATTATAAAACAGCAGGTAAAGTTACTGCAGATTTTGTAGAATGTTGGCCTACTTTATGAGAAATTTATGTTCTTCATAATTTACCTTTTGCCTCCATTTCTTCACTGTCAGCTTTCATAAACCATTCTCTGCAGCTTTCAATTAATATGCATGTTATATATAGTTCTGCTGTTATTTGTGACTTTAGATGACATGACACAGCAGATCTGTCCTTGCTACCATTATTCTTCTCTCAGGATACCTCAGTTGGTACAGCAATGGGCCAGATGGTCTGGGTTCGATTCCTGGAAGTGCAAGATTTTACTTTTCTCCACAGTGTCCAGACTGGCTCTGGGGCCTATTCAGCTTCCTGTCCAGTAGGAACCTGGGGGTAAAGTGGCTGGAGCGTGAAACTCACCACTCACATACATCTAGTGTCAAGGCCAAGAATGGTGGAGCTATACCTCCATTCCCCAATATGCCTTCATGGCATAGTGCTTGATTAGTTAGGCACAGGGACAACTTTACCTTTACTTTTACATTTTTGTTTTATTGTGTGCTGTTGTGCTGTGCTTGTTTCATAGATCACAGCCTGGACTTGAAGTGTTTCAGAACCTCCTGGAACAGAACCCATGAATTTTATACCCTTCTTGCACTTTGAAGGCCTTGTTGACGCGCTGGCAACTCATGAAGCAGTACCACTTACTGCCAGATCAGACAGGTAACATGAAGGACCAAAATGGCATGCTAATGTAGTAAAGGCTGATCCACGTAACTAAAATTTAACACCATATTAGTGCATGCAGTTAGATAGAGTGTTTCTTCATGAAAGCGTTGAATTCACATGGTGGTACAGTTAACTGCTGCACTTGTGGAGGATGTTGAATAAGGTTCAGTCACCTGTTCAAACAGTTGCTGCAGATACAAGATAAAGGATCTTGAGGACATGGAATTTGAATATTTTCAGCTTCATCGATGTTCTGTATCAAACTGAAAGAATATGGAACAGAAGACTATATGATGTAAATATAGGGGACATATCTTCTTTTCCCCCGCTGTTTAGTCCAGTCTCTACCACGAGGGGAGCACATCCTCAACTTCTCAGATGCAGAGGAACTCATCAATGATTTGGAGCTGACCGAGACACAAGATGAGGTTTTGGAACAGGAGTTGGCTATGACAGGCAGGTAATCATGTTGTAACTGCTATTGGAATTTTAAGTTCTAGAAGTATAGGAAAATGCCACATTTCTTTCACAGCAGAAATAAACTAATATATAAAATAGACCCACAACAACAAGGTCTAGTCCAATTTGCAGTGTGGTAATCTCACTAACTGCAGATTTCATGTGACTGTTGTCTTGCATTTATAATCCATTTTGTTATCTGTGGTATTATTTGGTTTTGTCTATCCACTGTTTTATGTGCCTGTAGAAACAAAAAATTTGAGGATTTCATGCAAGAAATACATATTTGTCTGGAGAAGGTTGGACTGCCTGTGTGGTCTAGTGGTCAGAGTTCCTGGGTTCGATTACCGGCACCTCCAGATTTTCTGAGTAGTTAGTCTGAAACAGGATCCACTCAGCCTTGTGAGGATAACTGAGGAGCTCTTTCAAGGAAACAGTGGCTCTGGTCTAGAAAACTGCGATTAACGGCCATGGGGATTCGTTGTGTTGACCACGCAACACCCTATAACCACAAAAAGTTGGCACTAACTTCACCGACAAGCGACGGTCTCTTGGTCGGTGTAGTTCACTTGTTGACTACAGGCTACAGAATTTGTTGTTGGGTTTTATTTTTTTTTAATCACACCCAAAATCAGTCCTTAGAATATGCAATTAGGAAGGTCCAGGGAAGCCAGGTGGGACTGAAACTAAACGGGACACATCAGCTGTTGGTCTATGCCGATGATGTGAATCTGCTAGGTGATAATGTAGATACCATAAAGAAAAACACACAAACTTTAATTGACGCAAGTAAAGAGGTTGGTCCAGAAGTAAACACAGAGAAAACTAAGTATATGTTACTGTCTCATCACCGAAATGCAGGGCAAAATCATGACATAAAGATAGGAGACAGATGTTTTGAAAATGTGGCACAGTTCAGATATTTGCGAACAACGATAACAGATCAAAACCTGATTCAGGAGAAAATTAAGAGGCGATTGAACTCGGGTAATGCTTGCTACCATTCAGTCCAGAACCTTTTGTCTTCTTGTCTGTTGTCCAAAAACATAAAAATTAGAATATACAAAACTATAATTTTGCCTGTGGTTCTGTATGGGTGTGAAACTTGGTGACATTAAGGGAAGAACATAGACTGAGGGTGTTTGAGAACAGGGTGTTGAGGAGAATATTTGGACCAAAGAAANCCAGCATTTTATGGAACCCAAAGGTTCATCACCGTGTTCACAAGAGCCCTCCACTGGTCCCTATCCTGGGCCAGATCTATCCAATCAATACCATCCCATCCTGTCTCTCTAAGATCCATTCTAATATTGTTCACCCACTTACGCCTTGGTCTTCCCTGTGGGGTCATTCCATGTGAAATCATCCAGAGAGGTCGCTCACCATATTTAAAAAAATTCAGAATTTGTACACTTATTTGTACATATTTTCACACCTAAAAGAATGTTAAAAAAATTATCATCCGCTCGGTTCTCCCAGTACAGCCGTTTTCATAATGCGAAAAAAACGCGTTTTCGGCTCAAATGGAGGTTTGCGTTATCTTCTGTATCTCGATAACTATTGAAGCTAGAGACTCCAATGAAAAACCAATTTGTTCCATATGATATGGACAACAAATCATATCATTACAAGATTTTACTCAACTCACTTTCTCTAGGTGTAATTAAGCTTGAAACTTACCTATCGATTTTGGGAAAAACGCTATTTTTGACCTTCAGAAACCAGTTGGAGGGGGCAAGTATCAGATCTGTGGTTTCTACCCTTTGTTTTCTCTTACCTGAAGAATATAATCACATAGTTTTGAACACCGTACCTATTTTCCAGGAGCTTCCAAACTTTGCTCTGGCCCCCATATTGGCCATTTTTAACGCCTCATATCTCCAAACTTATAGCAAATAATGCTCTATCCCAGAGTAACGTGGAGTTAAAATTACAACTTTGATATTCAACTAATAGCGAAGTTTCTATAATGCGAAAAAACGTGTTTTCGACTGAAATGGAGGTTTGCATTATCTCCCATATCTCGATAACTATTGAAGTTAGAGACTCCAGTAAACCTTGTAAACCTTGTAATGCCATGATTTATAGTCCATATGATGAACAAATTGGTTTCTTACTGGAGTCTCTAACTTCAATAGTTATCGAGATATGGGAGATAACGCAAACCTCCATTTCAGGCGAAAACACGTTTTTTCGCATTATAGAAACTTCGCTATTAGTTGAATATCAAAGTTGTAATTTTAACTCCACGTTACTCTGGGATAGAGCATTATTTGCTATAAGTTTGGAGATATGAGGCGTTAAAAATGGCCAATTTGGGGGCCAGAGCAAAGTTTGGAAGCTCCTGGAAAATAGGTACGGTGTTCAAAACTATGTGATTATATTCTTCAGGTAGGAGAAAACAAAGGGTAGAAACCACAGATCTTATACTTTCCCCCTCCAATTGGTTTCTGAAGGTCAAAAATAGCGTTTTTCCCAGAATCGATAGGTAAGTTTCAAGCTTAATTACACCTAGAGAAAGTGAGTTGAGTAAAATCTTGTAATGATATGATTTGTTGTCCATATCATATGGAACAAATTGGTTTTTCATTGGAGTCTCTAGCTTCAATAGTTATCGAGATACAGAAGATAACGCAAACCTCCATTTGAGCCGAAAACGCGTTTTTTTCGCATTATGAAAACGGCTGTACTGGGAGAACCGAGCGGATGATAATTTTTTTAACATTCTTTTAGGTGTGAAAATATGTACAAATAAGTGTACAAATTCTGAATTTTTTTAAATATGGTGAGCGACCTCTCTGGATGATTTCACATGGAATGACCCCACAGGGAAGACCAAGGCGTAAGTGGGTGAACAATATTAGAATGGATCTTAGAGAGACAGGATGGGATGGTATTGATTGGATAGATCTGGCCCAGGATAGGGACCAGTGGAGGGCTCTTGTGAACACGGTGATGAACCTTTGGGTTCCATAAAATGCTGGAAAATTCTTGAGTAGCTGCAGAATTGGCAGCTACTCAAGAAGGGCTCAGCTCCATGAGTAAGGAAGTAAGTACCCAAAATCAGTTTATAGTAAACTCCTGGTTATCTGTACCTGTACAAGCATCTGGAATTCTTCACACAGCCACCAATGACTCTTGAAGAAAATGTACCAGTTTTATTTCAGAAACAAGGTTATGATCCACATCTGTTCAACTGCCACAATTTAATTTGTGAGAAGATTGTGAAAAGTGTAAAGTTGTGTATATCAGTTATTCTGTTAGGAAACTATACAAATGTTCAGATATTTAGGATGTGGTCTGATGGGTTGTGATGTAGGTGGTTTGTAATGTTTGAGAGGGACTCCTTCCAGTTTAGAAGATGGAGGAAGTGGGTCCTTTGGAACACTGCTGAAACTCCTCTGACAGTCTAAACTTTCATCGATGTGATAAACTCAGATCATTTACACATTATCTGAGACTTGAAGATCGATCTTCTCTGGGACATGAGACTCTGGTGTCCAGTAGAACGTTACCCACATTTTGGAAGAACCTGCTAATGGAGACATAATCACATTATGTTGTGTCACATCTCAGAATATGGCATCTTCACAGTGAATTCCATGAGAACATTGTACCTTGCCTATCAGTACTAGGTTCCAACTAAGAATATCTTTATGTTACAGACACGCGAAGAAGGAGATTCGACATCTTGAAAACAAGTTAGGCTGTTGGCAGGTCCTTGTTGATTCTGTAACTGGCATCAGGCCCCCTGATTTTGACAACCAAACACTGGCAGTATTACAGGGAAGGTTGGTGAGATATCTCATGAGATCACGAGAGGTTCATAAATCTCAGCTTACCTAAAAGTTTGTGAGAGTAGTATGTTAATACAATGGTTGACTTTTTGGACATTATATTTTTATTTGAAATATTTCAGAGACTGGACTCTGTCCTTGTCCTCAGATAAAAAGCCTACTCAGTTGGCCCCTATCACTGGAATCACGAACTCTATTAATAGGGCTGAACTGAATGGGATTTTTGCCGTTTTAACTATCTTGTTCTGGGTCATCCCATAGGCCTTTTCTCTAAATGTTAATTCTAATGCTCTTCTCAGTACCCTTGTTTGGTCCATTCTTCATATATTTTGAACCATTATAATAATTTCTTCTCTAACTTTATTAACAAATTCTGAATTCCATCTCTAAAAATTTTGTTTATGATTGTCATTTTTGTTATTTGGTACTTCTGAATAATTTCATATCCATTCCCTTGATTTTGCTTTTATTTCTCCTTGAACAGGCTAAAGTTTCAGCATTGTATGTTAATTTGGGTTTAAAATATACTTTATAGATTGTTGTTTTGCATTTTTTGAGTTCCTTCTTTTCCCTCAACAATATTCGTTTTATAATTTTATACAGTGTAGAACTTCTGATAGTCTGTCATGTCTAGTACCTTGGATAATCATGAAACAGGCAGTATCTTCAGCTGACAGACATTCTGAGAACTTTAGAATCGTGGAGGACAGTATTGTGACGTGTCGCGCTAGCTGGACCCCCNCCCCCCCCCCCCCCGGAGCTGATGCGCTGAGCGAAGCCGAAGTGAGCCGAGTCCCGCAACCTGGTAGCTATGCAATGTGAGTCAACAGCGGTGACATCACCAAGGGATATCGCGCGGTTGCTAGGCAGCGGGGGTAAACAGTAGTTGCAAGAGACGACGGTAGTAACAGCGGTACACAGCGTTGCTGGCACGAGGCACCAGACATAGTGGTGCCTATTACGTGGCCGTTTTCTGTATTGTCCGATCGAGGCTACCTAAGGAGCAGCGAAGGCTATTCACAGTGAGTTCTCAAGGCAGCTACCTACGAGTTAGTTCTCAGTCCTCGAGCTACCTCCAAGTTAGTTCCGAGTTAGCCAGCAACCAGTCAGTTGTATTCTGGCATTTGGAGTGTAGTATTTGTGATACTGCTGATAGCAGTAATTGTGAATCTGTAATTTGGGTGATTGTAAGTGCAAATGTGAAATAAAATTCACTATATCAAATACGGCGTGAAGTTATTTGTCGCGTTATACACCCAATACGCGACAGTATATTATATGACGCTCAACATACATTTTCTTAGTGTGTGATAAAACATCGCTGATTCTTGGTTTGCTCTTAGTACATGGTTCTCTGTGGTTGTGTCACGGCAAGTTAATTCAAGTGGTAATGTTTCTGCCTTGTATTTGGGAAATGCCTAATTCGAATGTGGTCAGGGTTGATGACTATTGTGAGTGAAAGTTTTTTTTGTGGTTTTCTTTGGTCCTTCCAGGCAGATGCTGGTATATTACCCTCAATTAGGCCATGACTACTTCCTTTCACATTCTTTCAAGTATGTTATTAACTTATCCTATCATTTGAAACTATCTAACCTGAGCTACTGAAAGTGTCATTAAATAAACTGCAAACAAACGAAACTAAATAGGGTATGCGGGTCTGGACTGAATTTAAATGAGCCAGGATGTGGCCCAGTGATGGGCTGTGATGAACACGGTAATGAATCTTCAGGGTCAATAAAAGGCGAATACCTTGACCAGCTTGGTCACTGTCACCTTCTCTTGGTGTATTGTGGAGTTACTTAATGTCATTGCAGTACTAAGGAATATGTTGTTTCTTCAGGTAACGGTTGGATGTTCAACCAATGACCATACCGTGGACAGTGACCTCTCATTAGAGGGCCCTGCCCGGAAGGTCTGACGTCGGCAAGGCACCATCCACCTTCGAAACAACGGTGAATTTTTCCTGTCTAGTGAGGGAAAGAGAGCAATCTATGTTGATGGACGTCCAATTCTTGCTGGGAACAAATACCGACTCAATAACAACTCTGTTGTGGAGGCAAGTCTATATTAGATTTTCTTATAAACTAATTAAACATTATCAGGGCTGTAGAAATGCATTAGAACCCCACCGTAATGAGAGTTCATAATGGCATGAAGAATTGATGCTACAGTTGCTCCAGTTGGGAACTGAACACCAACCATCCAGCCTGTAGCCTGTCACTATAATCACTTAGCTATCTGAGGTCTGTTATTAACAATCTCCTCCTATTACCATATTTTGAATATCAGAGGTGCATTTTACACTTTTTTTTTCTGTCAAAAAATTGAGCTGAGTCTTAAATTCGAGGAATGTGCACCTTTCTGATTCTTTTCCAAAAATCCACAGTAAGAAACTTGATGTGGCGGGCACAAGATTACAAAGACAGAGAAAATGTGCAGAGATTGTTGAGCCACAGCTGTGCTGTGGTGAAATAGAGTGGATTGGCATAACAGTAATGCTTTAGATTCGTATTCTGGAACTTGTAAATTTGAATATTGGCTGGGACACCAGCAATCATCAGGAAATGAAGGGGTATGGACAACACTGTCTTACAAGTTTCCTAGTAATGATAATCCAAGATGTGATAACAGTAGACTGGTGGTGTGCATACTTGGAATGTAGCACTGAGCAACAGCACAAAAATCCACTATATATATATAGTGCTATATACAGCAGACTGCGTGATGGAAGCTGCTCTCCAAGGAAAGAGTACAGTTTTCTGGATTATAACACTATGTAGTTTGGAGCAAGTCTGACGTTTCAGAGGAGCATATCACCTCTATCTTCATTGTCAAAGAGTAAGCCCAGTATGAAACCAGCAAGATGCTCATTTTCCACCAACTTCTTACCAGTTTGTTGCTTGATCTAGCCTTAGACCCTCAAGATGGAGTCAATAGATGCCTCAAAAATGTCAGTGAACTATGCTGGACCACGCAGTGTTAAAACCCAGAAGATGGTACTCCTCATAATTGCTGCTGTGAGGACCTCAGCTTCGACACACTATCTAAGTGTATGAAAGGACTCCTACAGAAACTTAGTGAGAGTATCTGTCTTGAAATGTGTGAAAGACTTCCAAAGATTGTGCCTATTGCTATAGTAACTCTTTAATATTACTTTATATACTGCTAATATACCTTTAATATTTTTAATAATATTCCAAAATTGTATATATAGTATATCTTTATTTATTTCTGTCTTTTTATATTTTTAATAATGTATTTGCTATTTTTAACTATACTCCAATCTGAGGCAAAGTTTTTATGTTAATTCAATACGACGCATTGCACCAATAAGGATCCGTATTGGTATTTCAATAACTATACGTATTCCTGCTCGATGATGGTCATGTATGACCAAAACATGTTGCAGTAATAAAGATCTAATGTAATAACTAAAATATTGGTTGTGTTGATGGTAACATAGTTCTTACATATTATATAAAGCACAATAGACCACTGTAGGTCACAGAGCAAGGGCCGAGAAGGCCCACCCCTCATACATTCATTCATACATGTTATATATTGTCTGTGACACACAACAGGATGCAACCTATGAAAATAATAGCAGCAACTCTCCATAACACAAAAGCAAAGGTTAAAATAAATGGGGAGCTGAGCGAAGGATTCCAAATAAGCTGTGGAGTGAAACAGGGTGACCCATTATCCGGATCACTTTTCATACTGGTTATAGACGAGATCATAAAAAGTTTAGACATACTCATTATTGCGAAACCAAACAAACATTGATTAACACCTCTGAAGAACATAAAAAGCCTCACAAAAAGTATGGGCTGTTAGTCAACGAACAAAAAACTAAATTCCTACACTGTTCTAACAAACCTCAAATAATCCAAGTTTTCAGATGCAGTGATGTAAATATAGAACAAGTTTCTCATTATAAATATTTAGGATCTATAGTTAATTCAGATAACACAATTGAACAAGAGATTAATGAGGGTTTTTTTTTTCTGTGGTGCTACAGCCCCAATTTGGGCCTAGGCCTACCTCCATGAAACTCTGTTTCACTTCGGTTTACTAGATCTTACACATTTGGTAGGACTCCTTGGGTGAGTGATCAGCTCGTCGCAAGGCCTCTACCTGTAGACAAACACAGAAAAACGCAGACAAACATCCATGCCCTGAGTGGGATTCGAACCCACGATCCCGGCTTCCGAGCGAGCGAACACAGTGCATGCCTTAGACTGCTCGGCTACCGTGACCGGCTTAAAGAGAGGTTAGCAATTGGAACTAAAGCATATGCTACACACTAACACTGCTTAAAAGTAAACTTATTTCTAAAACAGCCAAATTAAGATTATACCAGATGGTAATTCGACCAACAGTAACCTACGCCTGCAAAACCTGGACACTCAAAGAAGCCATTAAACATAGACTTTTTAAGGAAAATTCTAAGAAAGATCTTTGGGCCATCAAGAAACCGCGATGGCTCCTGGAGTATTAAAGCAAATGATGAACTAGATAATCTAATAAAAGGAAGGAACACAATTAACTTTTTTTAATTGCTAGTGGGGTGGGACTAAGTCCCTTGTACTGCGGCCACTTCTGGCCTATTGTACCAGCCCCAGATGATAGGTGAGGGTGATTGTGGAGCAATTGGTGGAATGAAGATTGGCTGGGGAAACTGAAGTACTCTGAGAAAACCTGCCCCAGCGCCACTTTGTCCACCACAAATCCTATACTTAACTTCATGAAAGCCCAAAGAATAAGTTGGCTTGGACGTATCTCAAGGATGGAGACTTGACGAACAGTTAAAAGAATATATGACTGGCAGCCACATGACATAAGAAAGAGAGGCTGACTTAAGATTAGATGGAAAGATAACGTAAGGGAAGACCCAAAGGATTTAGGAGTTTATAACTGGATAACTTACACACAGGACAGAAGTAGTTGGAAGGACATCGTTGAGCAGGCCAAAGCATTCAAGAAATTAAGCTGTCGAGCAAATAATGGTAACATGCACAAATTTAAACAAGTATAAAAGTGACCTGTTGGTTTTAATGCAAACAACTGTTGGCAAAGAATACTTCATTTCACTGTTGTCAGTGATGAATACAATTTGAAAGTATTAATGTTTTTCATTAAGTGACTAAATGAATGGTTTTATCCTAGCATGGCTGAAGCAAAGAAAAGAAAGTTGTTGATGAAACTCATATATTTAAAAATAGATAGATGGGAGAGCATTTTAAGCCCACTTCCCTCATTTTGAAAAAATAAAAGGAGGCTTATGAAATCACCATCCTCTCTGTTTATTCCTCCTTGAAGCTGACCTCTTTATATAACTTCAGGTCAGACTGCAGAGAAAACACCACCTCCAACAGTTCCTCTGTTAGCTTACTTTCCCTTTGTGTCTATTATTGCTAGGCAACGGCTCGATGAACATGGTCCTGCAGCAAGGAGTACACATGCAACAATAGAAGAATTGTTGGATGCATTGTTTTCTGCACAACCCATGTCACATCAAAGGGGCTGTTTGCATAGTTCTTAATGAAAATATCAATTTCAAATCAATGCAATATTAACATGTATTATGAAACAAAGCACACACCTCAAACTGAGTGGAATATTCATCTCATGAATGAACAGAACATCACACTACAGAGAACAAATAACATTGTCAGTGAGATGTTTGAAAGAATTACACTGTTCAAGAGAAATCTTCAGTTGTGGGAACTGCAAATGCCATCAGTCCTGTTGTATGCTTCCCCTTTCTGAGAACAGAAACGCCCACTGATGCTGAGAAATACACAATGTAAGTTCAGCTTCTTCAACCAGAATTTAACTCATTTGCAAATTATATGCAATTATGAAGCTGCAATAAATTTATTTTTGATGTCATTTGACATTTAATGTTGAAAGTATTTTGAATTAATTTTAAATGGAAATGACAGATTTGCAGTGTGACATGGACCTGAGAACATGTTTAACACGTCTAACTCCTCTTCCTTTAGTGACCATGCATAGTGAAGGAAAGGGCTTTTCAGAACTATGTACATGTGAACAGTTATTTTAAAACCAAAAGTCAAGAGTAAATCTAGACATCAACTCAACAGCATAAGATTGGAAAGCTGCCTCCTAGTATCTACTTTTCACATTCATCAATACTGAGAACTTGGTTGCAAAGGAACAGTGGCTAGTTTCTCACTGACATTCTTTCAGTCTTCAAAATAAAGCTGTAAGGTATAAATATTATATCAATATTGTTCATTGCATTCATACTAATAATACTGTCATGTAAAACTTAATGTAATATTTTGTTGAAAAAATACAACTTTCACTGTTCCCATCTGGCTTGCTGCCACCAAGGATTCTGAGTTTTTTTTTTAATTGGCCCTTATGCAACACTGCTGTACAGGTTCAGTAACTCTCTGTAAACAGGCATGTGCAAAATACATGTTCTGTATTAGGCTAGCACCGAGAACTTCCAGCTGCCCTCCACTCTTGTTGCTGCTTCTCCACTCCACCATCCAACACCACTTATCAATCTTAAAGCTTCGTCTAATGCCTGTAACTAAAATAATTCCATTTTCCCTCATGAAATGATGAAGAAGTTTGGATTGGACGTTCTTATAGCTGTGGCTAAGAAGAGTAACACTTGTGTTGTCTGGAGACAAAACAACATTTTTGATGAACATATCACTTCCATCTTTAGGGTTGATGAGTAAGCAAGTAAGAAACAAGCAAAGAAAGGCAGCAAGCTGATTTCTTGCTTGCCTTACTCTTCAACCTTGAAGATGGAGGCAGTATATACTTATGGAATGTTGGGCTCTCTCCATAATACATGGCATTATTCGTACAATCCAGAAGACCACACTTTTCATAAATAAGGTTAGCATGTCTCAGAGTGTCACAACTAGATACTTTTCATACGCATGAAAGAAAAGGTGCTCAGCAAGGAAAGTGTATGAATACACTGAACAGGAGGCACATGCATAACTCCTTTTAAAAATGTATGCCATCTGCCAAGCTGAGAGTTACGCATCAGGAGTACATATTAAACATTTGTTCTTAAGGTACAGAATTAAACTCTTATCTCTATAGAAATCAACATATACACACATTCATCCCATATTAATCTACAGATATGATAATTTATATACATGAAAAAGACACAGGAGAATAACTGTATAATAATGAGACTTGTTTCATAAACAAAACATCTTAATGTAATTAATATTATAGTGTCCCACTAAAACTGAATGGTAAAAATCATATCAAATTGTTATTGTCATTTTAAATGTTAAATATCCATTTCAAATGCACTTTCACTTACTCTGTTGGCACCACTACTACTATAAAAAACACAAATGTAAATGTGTTGCACTCATCTGTATAAACACTGAACTCTTATAAATAAGAGTTGTTGCAAACTTTCTTTAATACACACAATAGAATGAAGACCCTTGCATGTCACATCTCACATTCATAATGACTGTAAGAACTTATATCTCTTTATTCCTTCAATTCTTAGACATCTTTATTTATAATAAAAACTCATATAAAAGTTAACTGTTTTGATACTCAAGTTGTGATGTCTTATTTTACTTTTCTAATATTCTTCCTGCCACAAATATCTTTTTGTGTGTTGAATCTTATATATATATATACATCACTGGCACAGGAATGGCAAATTTAAATACATGTCTCATATTCTATATAAATTTAATAATATCCATCTAATTTAAATGGTTTTAAGATCCTATGGCCACTATGAACATTTTTACAGGTACTTTTAAAAGATCAAATGACACAGCAGTATCATATTTCATATCAGTTCACATCAGACATTAACATTTTTATGCCCTCATCTGCATTTCTTGAAACTAAAATCCTTTCATATAAACACTACACTTTTGATCCTGATGGCTGAATCTGGGTCATCTGTTGACCAATTGTGACATGAGTAACGAATGGTCCTTGTGTCCGTCCTGTGATATTATTGACTTTAGAACCCACAATGCTAACACCTCTGTTACCATGAGTGTGGTGATTTGACTGGCCAACATTATGTACAAGAGGAACTGCAGGCAAACTGTTCATACCACTATTACTGCCACTACGATTGTTCCGCTGATCTATGTCATGCGTATGTGAAGTTCGCATGTGATGATTGCTATCATTTATATTAACTATGTGGGTGCTGCTACCGGATTCATGTTTTGAGCATGTGGAAGATCGGAATGGGTGCTGATAGATGTTTACACCATCTGCAAAAAACCAAAACATTATAGCTGACACTAAGAATACCCTGTCTTTTATACATCACCAATGTCACCAGTTGTACCTGAACATAACTCTGTCTGATAATGTGTCAGGATATTTTGTGCATATCAAATTAAAAGACGCAATATATCTTCTCACAGTTTTTATTACAGTTCCTTGTTCAGGTTAACAACTGCAATCCTGATTGACATGTCAAGCCTGCAAGTAGATAATGCAAGTTAAAGTCTTATGTATACCATATACAGCACTTCTCAACTGGTGGTACATATCTCAATTTATGCTGATCTGCAGATACTGGTTTGTAGGAGGGCCGTTTGGAAAGTAACCTCATTTAATTTAGGCAACTAATGTAGAAGTGGGAGAGAGCTCACATATGCACATAACTCATTGCCTGGTAAACCATCATATAACTCGTCACCTAGTGTTTGTTCTTTTTCTCTACAGAATGAGTTATGATGTGCCCTGTGATTGATAACAATTGTCTGGCCAAGACCACTCATTCTGCATGGAAAGCACCTTAGTGGAATCAAAGCCAAAACACAAAGGCTAAAAGGACAGGCCACTGGTATACATATAAGGAAATTCTCACCTGTTACAACAGCAAATCAGGAAAGCCAAATGGTCTTCATGGAAGAGTTTCTGCCAGGAGATCACTGATGTACCAGGCAGTGCCAGATCATGATCGTTGCAAAACAAGCGACCAAGAGGGTCAACACTATTAAGCTACCTGATGTCAGTACATCCAAACTGGAGGGGAGACACTGAAAGAGCTATTCAGAGTTCACTTTCCTGACTCAATGCTGACTAATGATTCAAGTGATGGACAGGGACAGCAGAACCTGGATGTATGCAAAAGCACAACAAACAGGGGAGACTGGAACCTGGCCAGAAATTTAATCAGTCAGTCAGTCCAAATTAGATGGGTGCTAGGTACCTTCAAATCACTTCAGTCAGCAGGAACAGATTAAACTGTGCTAGCACTTTTGTGACAAAGGGTGGAACATTTAGTTTCATACCTTTGCCACACATTTACAGACTGTGTGGCATATGAATTTATTCCTATGGCCTGGAGGCAGGTTAAAATGGTTTATTCCAAAGCCTGGGAAATCTGACTACACTGAGGCTAAGGCATATTGTCCTATCAGCCTGTTGTCTTTCCCTTTGAAGACAGTGGAGAAATTAGTGGACAGATGTATTAGGGACATTGTACTAAAGGAGCATCCTCTACACCAAAACCAACATGCAGACCAAATTTGTAAGTCTACTGAAACTGCACTTCATAATGTGGCAACATGCATAGAAAGTGCTATTAAATATAAGGAAATTGTCTTAGGAGCATTCCTTGACATAGAGGGAGTTTCTGATAGAACCTCATTTGATATACTAACACAGGCTGCTGAAAAGCATGGCATTGAGCAGGTGGATCAGCTCTATGCTGAAAAGCAGAAACATAATAATTACACTGTTGGGAAAAACCATGACTGGTATGCCTGCAGGGAGGTGTGCTCTTGCTTCTTCTGTGGAGCCTGGTTGTGGATGATCTCTGGGAGCTTAATGTCAATGATTATTACACAGTAGGATGTGCAGATGATATTGATATCCAAATCAACAGGAGATTCCCTCAGACTGTGTCAGAAATCCTACAAACAGCTTTATGCATATCCAACAGTGGTGCAATATGACAAATTTGTCCATCAACCCCAATAAGAGGGTGATAAAACCTTTTTCTGGGAAGAGAGATGTTAGGGACTTATAGAACCAACCCTCTTCAGTAATACAATCCAGCTGTCCAGTGAGGCCAAGTACCATGGACTAACATTACACAAGGGACTGACATGGATAAAGTAACTAACTTGACCTACAAGGCCTTCTGGACATGTGGAGGCACATTTGGAAAAACCTGAGGAATGAAACCAAAGGTAATGTACTTGATATACGTTGTGTGTTCAAGTTCTAAGGTCTCCGATTTTTTTTTCTCACACAATAATCATACAAAAAATTTGAAACTTCTGTCACTTTTCAACGTAATCTCCCTGCAGCCGTACACATTTTTCACAACATCGACGCCATGATTCCATGGCCGCTGCGAACGCTTCTGTAGGAGTCTGTTTTGACCACTGGAAAATTGCTGATGCAATAGCGGATTGAAAAACGGCATCCATGTCTCATCCATTGTCAAAGTTGATGAAAAGAAAGTCCCATTCATGCTTTCATCATTGCCATGTGTGCAGCCTTGTGGTCATCCACCAAAATTCGTGGAACCCACCTGGAGGACACTTTCCGCATTCGCAGGTCTTCATGCAGGATTTTGTGCACAGATCCCACGGAAATGCCAACTTTGGGGGCGATGTTTTCCACACTCAATCGGCGATCCTCCAAAACAACTTTCTCAACTCGCTCGACCATGTTGTCAGACCGGCTGGTGCGAGGCCGAGATTGCTTCAGTTCGTTCTCACACAACGTTCGGCCTTCTTTGAACTGTCGTGCCCACGAAAGCACATTTTTCACATTCATGACACCATCACCACATGTCTCACTCAACTGGCGATGAATTTCAATGGGTGTCGCACCACGCAAGTGGAGAAAACGAATGATTACTCGCTGTTCTTGTAACGAAAACGTCGCCCTTTTAAGTATCAAAAACACTCCTCACACTCGCCGCTACCACTAGAGTTCTGCCATCTCTGTCACGCATTCACAAAGAGTGCACACGTATTTTAAACAAAACCGCATGTGTCTATCTGCTCCCAGTCCTGAGAAAAAAAATCGGAGACCTTAGAACTTGAACGCCCCTTGTATACTGTGGCTACAAGACCCATAGTCACTTATGCTGCCATTGTGTGGTGGCCTAAGGACAAATTCAAAAGAAGCAAAATTAAACTTAGCAAACTGCAAAGGATGGCCTGCTTAAAAATTACTGGAACAATGAAAACAGCTCCAACAGCTGCAACTGAGGTCCTCATTGGACTCCCCCCACTACACCTCTAGCTGGAGGCTAAGGCCACCAGTTGAAACT
This sequence comes from Cryptotermes secundus, assembly GCF_002891405.2. Classification (NCBI taxonomy): domain Eukaryota; kingdom Metazoa; phylum Arthropoda; class Insecta; order Blattodea; family Kalotermitidae; genus Cryptotermes; species Cryptotermes secundus. Next base: position 240,938 of record NW_019735580.1, on the reverse strand, counting down.
AAAATCTGAAGGTTTTGGACAGGCACACATGACTCAAGGCATAAAAAAAAATAACCCATTCTACAGATGGGGACTGACAGAATTATACTGTGATATGTTTATGACAAACCTTTCACAGCCAGATTCCCTGAAAGAAGTGACTGGAAAGATGGGTTTCAACCCGAAAGGAAGGAAGGATGAGTCTGGTATGGAGATGGCTCCGAGACCAATATGGGTACTGAGGCTGGGGGCATATGGTTATGGCACAAGGTGGAAGCTTTGCTTCAGCACTGGGAATTAGACCACAGTATTCCAGGCAGAAGTGTATGCCATTAAGGCATGTGCAGCTGAGAATCTTGACAGGACCTATAGAAATAGGTACATCTATATTCTATCAGATAGTTAAGCTGCAATTAAAGCACTTGACAATCACCAAATCAATTCAACACTTGTCTGTGACTGCCATCAATCCCTCATACAACTGGTCAAACATAACAAGAGTTCAGCTGGTACGGGTGCCACGTCATAAGGGTAATGAAACTGCCGATCAACCAAATTGGGATCCAAATGTCCATTCATAGGACATGAACCAGCTTGTGGCACATCAATAAAGTTGCCAAGAAAGCTGCTCAGGACTGGACAAACAGAGACCATAAAACACTGGGAATCCTTAACAGGACTCAAACCTCTGACAGAAGAACCAAGGAAGTGTTAAATTTAAACAGAAATCAATTACAGTGGGTGATAGGACTACTTACTGGACACTGCCACCTAAAAGGACACCTTTTCAAACGGATACTGACAGTCCTATTTGCGGAAGGTGCCTAGAAGATGAATCAGCCACACATATCCTATATGAGCATGAAGCCACAGCTTATTTAAGATTCTGTCACAACTAACATGACACCCCTACAGGCAGAATTAGAAATGACTGCAGTTCATTGAACACACTACTAAAATTTCTATAAAATTCACTTATAATGCCTTTTAAATACAATCTTCAGCCAATATTACTTGATTAGTCAAGCAAATATAAAAGTGACATTAGAACTTATACTGCTTGTCAGTAGCTTCAGTTTGATTATTCTCTGAGGGTTTATTAGAGAAATATTTCTGTATCTATTGTAACCATTTGCCTACACGTTTGACACCATCTCCTCTCTTACCATCCTTTTGGCCCCTTTGTTGCTGGTTGCTGCTGCATCCTTCTTGTCCAGTTCTTCCCTTTTTGTTAGTGTTGTGGATATTTGATGTTTGCGGGGTATGGGTTACATGAAAGCTGAGCGCCAGTAAGCTTATTATAAAGGCTTACTTTTCAGGAAAAAGAGGGGATAAACCGGAAACTACAGGTGATAGGTACCGCATTCGCACTAGAGCGATGAGATTCTGTCTCAGGGTGCATACAGGCCTCGTGTTAGCGGGAAAGATAAGAGTGTTTATAGCTAGGCACTACCACACAGTGTTTAATGAGCACTTTTTGATATTCAAGTAACAGCACTTGTCCTTAATCCCTTAAACAAACATGAAATCACTCGAACTTTTGCGACCGGACCTCTGGCTAGTTATTTAGTGACTGCTTTTTAGCACAACACTTCCATTTAAACTTTTAAGCCAATTAAGATTCACACTAATTTTTGTGTCTGATTAATTTTGCATAGTTATTCAGAGATTGTTCCAGTAACACTCTTAAAATAATTTTGTTTATAACTTTGACTTTTAAACCAAGCTGCCAGTGATGCTAATTTTTCGGCTGTACACTTGGAGAGTTGTTCAGAGACTCCTTTCGCAGACTGACTCTGCTTTGAAGCAAGAAATCTTCACAGCTTCAGCTCCGCCTCCAAGTTACTACCCTAATTTCGGCTGATTGGAACAATTCGAATTTGGGGAGTTAACCATAATTCTCACTGCTCCAGTCACCTAGCTTCAGTTTGAGACTTTGGACCTTAAAGTCCTAACGTCGTCTTTGATAGCTGCTTGAAAAATTATACCAGTAGCGTGGGTTGCTGGCCTTCCCACTTTTGATTTACGGGGTTCAAAACCTGTCAAGTGTAACTTTACCAAAGGATCCCGCTGGTCAACTTTCGAACTGAATTTCCAAGAAAACTCTGTGGGTTGCTTGCTGCCTGTTCTTTGTAGGAGTGAAGCAGACCCTATTCTTGAAACCAAGAATCGGGCTTGAACCCTTGAATGTTCCTTATTATATCCTATGTATAATTACTATAAAAAGAAATCTTGATTACAAATAAAGATGGTGTCAGTGGTACGGGTACAATATACTTTTGCCCTTGTCATGATGTGTCCTTGAGGTTGGCTTGATGTGCATTGACTGAGAGTGGTACTACTCCGTAAAATTAATTTGAATTGTACACATGATATGTACATGTAAGATTTCAACACAGTGCTGACCAATAATGGAACACAAACAATAGAAACACTTACTGTTATTTTTGTTGTTTATTCCTCTGTTTTCCTGCAACTGCATTCGTCGTTGTAAGGAGCTGTTGGAGTTGTTGTCAACAGCGATGGTGGTTCCATGTTGGTGCTGACTTGCTCTCAAGGCATCATTTCTATTTTGGTTAGGCTTTTGGCTCTCTTCTTGATGCTGGGAAGACTTCATACCTTCATCTTGATGCTCTTTGGACCTCATGGCCTCCTCTCTGTGCTGCCTGGTGGATTTCATGGCCTCATCTCGATGCTGAATGGACTTCATAGCTTCGCTCTGAAGCTGATTTGACCTCACAACTTCCCCTTGATGCTGACTGGATCTCATGGCTTCATTCCGAAGTTGATTTGACCTCAAAGCTTCATCATGGTGCTGACTGGATCGCATCACACTTTGTACACTTTCATACTCATAGAAATTTGAGACTGGTCTCTGATGTGGCTCACGGTTATCACGACGCTGTGAATGGTAATGCTGTTGTCTGCGACTGATCACAAAACAGAAGAGAATTTTGGTTAAATGTTTAGAGCTGACTCATCAAAACAATTTGCTTAATCAATTCTGTATAGTTATTAGCCTATTTATTTTATTTTATGAGAAATCTGATGTTAATGGGATATGTGTGTATGTTTGAGTTTCAGATACACTGTGATGCTGAATCAACTGCTGAGGTTATGCAGTAAAGTGGCGTTGGTGGGGGTGGCGGTACCACATGTTAACATGTTAGTTCTGTATCACCAGCCACAGTGCTGTGCCAGCCAAGGCAAAAAAAAAAAAGGTTATAAACAAGAGATAAACTGCCTAAATTCAGGGAAATTTCAGGGGTAATTCAAGAGCAGTGGCAGCTCAGACAGTATAGTGCTCTGAATTCAGGCTGGATGACCAGAATTCAATTCCTGGCACAGGGAGACATCTTTTCAATTTCATGCCATATCAATTCAAGAGCATGTCCAGCCCCCTGTTCAATGGGTACTGGGGTTATTTCCCTGGGACTAAAATGACCTAAATCTAGTGCCAAGATGAAGAATGCATGGAGCTATATGCCCATTTATTCATACATCTTCAAGGTGCAGTGCTTAATTGTCAGGAGAACGTTAGCTTTACCTTTTACTTTACAAATTTAATTAAAACTCAGAAGTGACTCTCCAAATGTTCTGAAATAATTCAGAATTATTTGGGAGCAGTGCTATATAACTGTGTAGCTGAAACAGCATCACTAAATAATATGTGTCAACCAAGCATTTTTACAAACAGAAATACTTAATGGAAAGTTGGAATCATGAATTCTTCGTGGAAGTTTCTTCTTTTGATAATGATTGTGTTCTTAAATAAAAAACAACCTAAAATGAAAACACTTCACAATGACTGAAAATTAAATAAGAAAAGAACATANCATCTATGTTAATATTTCTAACCAAAGCCAAATAACTGAGCCACTGCAGTTTTAAACAATACACAAAGACACAGAGATATTGGGTTTTCGGACTTTATCCATCGTCCTGGTTTTTAAGATAACTAAGAAAAAACACGATGTTTCAGAAACTGGATCTGTTTCCGTCCGCAGGTGAGGGAAAACACCTATTCTGATGGGTCCCTTAGAAAGAGCTAGCCTCTATGTCCAATGATTGAGGTTAGCTCAACCCAATTGAGTACGCGTCTCTCACCCCTTCACCTGAGGCCACTGTCCAGTGATTGAGGCTAGCTCTTTCTAAGGGACCCATCAGAATAGGTGTTTTCCCTCACCTGCGGACGGAAACAGATCCAGTTTCTGAAACATCGTGTTTTTTCTTAGTTATCTTAAAAACCAGGACGATGGAAAAAGTCCAAAAACCCAATATCTCTGTGTGTTATACACCATCGTCAGAATCCTATAGTAACTACTAATACACAAAGAGTTTACTCTAAATGGGTCTGACAGTGGTGTGTAACACTTGAGGCTACTGGGTTCTTGGACTTTGTCCATTGTCTAATATTCTAAAAGAACATGTTTTGCAACTTGGATCTGTTTTCATCACCAGGTGAGGGGGTGGGTGACACCTACTCTGTAGGTTCTGTTAGAAAGAGCTAACCTCTATGTCCAATGATTGAGGTTAGCTCAACCGAATAGAGTAGGCGTCTCTCACCCTTTCACCTGAGGCCAGAAACAGATCCTGTTTCCAAACTATTGTGCTCTTCAGTGTTCTTTAGAATTAAATATATCATACTAAAAATGATTCAACTGATTTTTCTATGTAATGTGCTGTTATCATGAAGACTGGCTTATTTTCATATGAAGTAGTATTGATATTGGATGAATATTAAACTTGCCAGAAAACTTTCAGCTGTGACATCCCATACCAAAATCCACCAAAATATATGAAATGATTTGGGAGCTGATATATGGATAGAAAGGTAGGCCAACATTTTGTGTCCCATTACAGGCACAGTTTATAAGTCCTCCCACCCCCAGATTAAAAACACCAAATTCTTAAAACTTAACCATTAAAAATTAAATAAAGCATTACTGCATGCAGAGCACAAAAGTGGTCAATAATCACAGCTAAATCAGGTTTGCATGCAATTTGCTGCAACACAATCAGAAATGTCTACATTAAAAGCAGAAGTTAGAGGTTTGGATGGTGCAGCACATTAGAGTAAGTTTGTAACTGTTCATAAATCTGTTGTGTGTCATATACAGAATGTCCCAGGAGGAATGGACCAAACTTCGGGAGGGTGTTCCTTATGTTAAAGTATGCCGATATAACCCAAAACACCTATGTCCAAAGTTGAACGGTTACAGAGATAATGGCCAGAGAAGTGTCAAACTTTGACCGGCATTGCACACTTGTTGATTACAAAATACATATTAAAACTGGCAGGAATATGTGGATTCTGTAATGTTAATAATGTACGTAACATAAAACTAACTTGTGAGTGATGTGAAGCCATAAAATTGAAGTACAAAATACTCGCTCGCCATGTCATAATTGTCCTTAGGGTTTCCAAGCACTATACATGACAAATGAATGGCAAGCACTGACGTAATATGACTGACTGCACGTTCTGATAAAGCCAACTACATAAGTACGGCTAAGGTGAATCACGGCACTCAAGGACAAACATAGATAAGGCCTCTCAGCTGACAGATACAGTGCATGGACCCGCCAGAAGACCACACTTTTCTTGGGCCATTATCTCCTTAACCGTTCAACTTTGGACATAGGTGTTTTGGGTTATATCGGCATACTTTAACATAAGGAAACCTTCCCGAAGTTTGGTCCATTCCTCCTGGGACACCCTGTATATGATATATAAACTGGGGGCAGTGTACACAACAATATTTCCAAAAAAAAAAAAAAATAGTACTGTATCAACATTTGTTTATTGGCTTTTGACACTACATGTTTTGACCTCTATGTTGGGTTATCATCAGGCATATAATAATACAAGCATTAGCTCTTGAATTGTGTCTTAATTCAATATTGATCCATAGTCTGTTCTTATAAGTTTTATATACATAATTTCAATTTACAGTTAAACAGTAAAAGTTAAAATTATAATTGCACAAAAATATTTGTAATATTTATTATAAGCCTCTTTAAAACTCTGTGACCGCTACGTATTAATATACTGTTCTAGGTGGTAGGAATAATTATGTTGTAGGGTGCCCGCATGTTGAGTTCTTCCTTCCTAAAGTAGGTCATGCTAGTTTGACCTTCCTAATGTTGCATGAAGCTTATGCTCATTATACTATGTATCACTCAATGAGTTGTTTATACTTGAAGTGATATATTCTAGTCTTTTTTGATGTCATGTATAAAGGCAGTTCCCCATGATGATGATGTTATGTTGTAGCAGTTCAGTCAGACATTTGTAATTGATATAACAAGTATTATATTCTTTGCTATTTTATGTTCATGTAATACTTGATATGAAATGGAAGTGCCTATCCTGATGTCAGAAATTTTATAAACCGATATAAGGGTGTCCCAGGAGGAATGGACCAAACTTCGGGAGGGTGTTCCTTATGTTAAAGTATGTCGATATAACCCAAAACACCTATGTCCAAAGTTGAACGGTTACAGAGATAATGGCCAGAGAAGTGTCAAACTTTGACTGGCGTTGCACACTTGTTGATTACAAAATACATATTAAAACTGGCAGGAATATGTGGATTCTGTAATGTTAATAATGTACGTAACATCAAACTAACTTGTGAGTGACATGAAGCCATAAAATTGAAGTACAAAATACTCGCTCGCCATGTCATAATTGTCCTTAGGGTTTCCAAGCACTATACATGACAAATGAATGGCAAGCGCTGACGTAATATGACTGACTGCGCGTGCTGATAAAGCCAACTACATAAGTACGGCTAGGGTGAATCACGGCACTCAAGGACAAACATAGATAAGGCCTCTCAGCTGACAGATACAGTGCGTGGACCCGCCAGAAGACCACACTTTTCTTGGGCCATTATCTCCGTAATCGTTCAACTTTGGACATAGGTATTTTGGGTTATATCGGCATACTTTAACATAAGGAACACCCTCCCGAAGTTTGGTCCATTCCTCGTGGGACACCCTGTATATAAAAATATTACATGCTGTACAGCTTGAGATGTGTTTTACATTACTAGACAGAACTCTTATAGATCTCCAGTAAGGCATCAAACACTGAAGTATATACAGTATACACAAAAATTAAATGAACATGCAATACATTTCTTTTCTAGCAAAGAAAGCAATAAGAATTTACATAGAAAGCACAGTAAAAAGTACTAAACATTCCACTACTTACAGAAATATGAGATACTGTATGTGTGTTAGACAGGCACACTGAATATATGCGTTTGTGTATTTATATGCTCCAACATTAAAATAAAGGGATTAGAAGTGAAATAAAGTAAAAGCTTAACCACTGGTTATCTATTATAAAAATACAAATCTAATAAAAATGTGATCGGAGAAATTAATATAATTAAAATAGTGAACCACCAATTACTGCCTGAAAGTCATTTAGGCTCAATGTTATGTTTTAGTGGTTATTTCTACTTTGATCCACATGTACTCCTACCTTTCTTCTTCAACTTTAAATCTCTGATGCTGAACTTGGAGCCTCATTTGCATTATCTGAATCTCAGAGAGCTGTTCTTTGCGTTTGCTTGCGAGCCCCAAGAAAAAGAAGGAAGAACTGTTCGTTAGTTTTATGTGATTGAGGGTCAGATCATAAACAAGAGTCTAAATGAGCCAAATGTCAGAGGGAACTGTGCATATCACTATTTGAGCACCCTAGAATCTCAGAAGTTGAATTTAATGCCAAAGACCGCCATTTAAACACAATGTATTGCATATAAACTGATTCAGAAAGCTGACAGAAGCACTGTTTTATAAATATTATACTGAGATACAAATGGGGGAAAGGAACACAACTTGTCAAAAACATTAATTACATATACATTTCATGAATTTCAAGATAATGGCTTCAAAGAAACATATGCAGTATAATCTTACATGAGCAACAAATTTTTAAGTTACGGGTATCTGTGTACAATTGAGTGAAAGAAACTGATGTTTCCCATTACATCTTTGACATTTAAAGGATTTTCTACAAAAATTAAATAATGCAACTCATATAAGAGAAGTCTCCTAAAACTTAATTATCTTCTGATAGGTACCTGCATATTGATTGTATTATTTGTCCTAGTGCAATCTTACATACCTTGCAGTATCTTCCAAGAAAGATACTAAACTTGTGTGTATTATAACATCTTCAATAATGCATAATTTATACAGCTGTCAGTTTATTTCTGCACCTACCAGTACAATGGAAAAATAATCTGTATCCAGTAGTGTCTTTTTTTAATAATGCTCATTTACTAACAGGTTTGATCATTATTGAAGTTAAAGCTGTATTAGGATGGGAGAAAAATAGAAAATATGTGGCCTATGTAAGAGATAGTTTTGATTGGTACCAACATGTGCCCAACCTCCTATCCAATGGGTACCGGGGGTAAAGCAGCAGGGGTGTGAAGCTGACCACTCACTTCCAGTTAGGGCCGAGGTAAAAAAAATGGGGATCTATACATCCATACTGTTACTCGACACGCTTAGGATTCCCCTAGAGGGAAGCTGTCATTTCAGTTAATCAACCACAAGTTGTACATCCATTTGGTTTTACTGAATTTCGGCTTCCACAGTTGTTCACTGTTGATGTTGAGCCAGCTCTTAGATCTTTACATTGTATGGATATGGGCAGAGTTGCCAATGTTTCAGAGGTACATGTTGCTTCCAACTTCTGGGTCGACCATAAAGGCAGAGGCATCATATACCTACAAAACATTATGAGTACTGCTAATATCCATACAATGTACAGACCAAGAGCTGAATCAACATTCCTTAGTTTTGTATTCTCTACTGACTTGGCAGATCAGCTTTCTGGTTACCTCAGGTACTCAGACAACTACTGTGCCCCCAGAACTTGTTACATCTTGTCTACAAAGAGCCTATCCCTTTAGTTTACTTTTGGGATTAAAATCAAGTAGGAACACACTGAGACTGCTCGTGTGCCAAGGGCTTTCTCCCTATTGGAACTGTACATAGGTGTGGTAGATGCTAATGGGGAAATCTCTGAAGTTTAGGAGACTTTGCTTGCAAGAGATAAATAGAGAGGCTTCTTGGAAGATTAGAGTGGAAATTCTGAGAGTGAAGTTAATCTGATACACTGTTTCAAGGATGGTATGCGCATCTGTCCATTTATCTGCAGTAGCCTTGAGTTGGGCATTCAATGAAGGTATAATTTTAAGGTGTGAGGCATATTTCAATTTTTCCTGGATGACGGCACTAATTATCTTAAGTGGCAAGGAACATTTCTGGAATAACAGTATGATCTGGAATCATGCATGTCATATATATAATTAAGATGATGATGATGATCTGTGATGTGACACCATGTAGTTTCAATCACATCATAGAAGACAGTAATCTTGGCTCCACCGCGAGAACATCAAATGCTTATATTTATAACTGTTATAAGAATTATTACCACTGATGAGATTGACAGGTCCCCTAAACTGTAGGTTGTAGATTATCGTAGCGCCCATATTTTGGTGTTTGGTAATATATGTATTGCATTTTTGAAGTTTTAGAATTAAGGAAAATTGCAGGTTGTGGAAGAACGATCCTTATTGAAAATTTATGTGGACCTGTTCGAAAGTTTTTTTTATGAATGGGGTTGCTTGAGCATTGGCTCACACTTCAAAACTTGTGGAAATCCAATATTTTGAGGGTGTCTGAATGTTCATTATCAAATTGTCATTATTTCAGTAACTCTGATGGGCCAAAATGGGTGGCCTGCCTTTCCTTGTACCTATAATGGTCATTTGTACATCCGGTTCAATAGTCTAACATGTTTTATAAGAAACAGTGTGAAACCTCAGGCATTTCATATCCTGTACTAATTCACAATTCTGTTTAACCTTTATCAGCCAGGCCATTTAAATTTGGGTAATGGCCACGGGCTGGAGTTAATTTAAATGCCCGCCATTGTAGAGTAATAAAAATTGTAATCATGTTACTCAAAATGCTGTGATTTCTACAATTTTTGTGATAAACGAACGAAATAAACGCTACTTTTATCTAGAAAGAATATAGAATCAGATATTGTAATTTACAGATTTTAGAATCTGTAAAAATTGTTACATTGATTCCAAAAAAAAATTTCCCCCAATTCTGAACGTCTGTCCACAAAAATGCATAAAGCTTCTGCACAAAACGTTTCTGCAGTATAAATGCATGCTGCTGACACACTGTCTATATTTTATCTGGCAAGAGGAGAGGAAGTTTATGTTTCGATTGCATATTCTCCAGTCATGTGGGCTTTCTGTATACACGAGTGTGGGCGAGTTCTTATCCTACTTTGTCCTTATAAAACTCTGTCTGTTTATATGTCGGACTAAACACACAGAGGTACTGTTCTTGGAATATCCCCTCAATGCCCCTTGCATCCTCGTCCCTTCAGAATCGACTCTACCGCATTCTGAATGGCGTGATTTACGAGCGGCCTCTCAATTTCGCCTTCTTCCATGCGAAATGGGGCCATGGTGCATAGTTGAAATTGCGATGTTTTATAAGCGTTACGAATAGGAGACCACTTGCCATCACTGGCCTACTTTCTGTTAATGCGAGACTGATGTTGCGTGTGTGTGCTTCGCGTGGAAAACAGAATTACATACGGACAAAGTGCATGAATTGCGATGTTGGACTCTGCATTCAGTTAGATGATGCAGGAGGGAAGACAGTCTACTTATAAAGCTGGTGTCCAAAAATAATATAAGTAGAACAAGAATTTCTATCTTGAAATTAGATTTTAAAACACTGTGTGCACGCGTGGACTGCGAGTCACCATACGGTGTCGTTCTGCCACTCGGCTTTACTTTAAAGGTCCCCATACGGTGTCTTTCGGCTCATAAAGGTTAAAGCTATTATTAATATTATAATTATGGGTTAAAGTTTAATGCTGTAATGGAGTAAACTAACAAGAGGGGTGAGGTTGGTGTTACACTGTTCAGATTTGCTTAAGCAATATCCAGATGTATGGATTTTACTTACAGAAAATTATTTCTGAGCAGTGCTTATAAAATCTTCAGTGAACTTTATAACAGATGCAGGAAGAAAATTAAGCTGTCTTCTTGTTCGTGAATTACAAGAAGATGAATTGCTACTTTTTTTTTTTTGTTAATCTCCAAGTGCAAATTGCTTTCCTTAGGTGTAAAGTAGGCACAACATGAAGGTGATCAATGCTCTCCATCAAGTGCTGCCGTTAAGTATGCATGGAGTTTTACCTCTATTCCCCATCCAGACCTTCCTACATGGTGTTTAGGGACAGGTATGACTTAACCTCTACCATTTTCATCTTCCAAGAACACAAAACCTTATTCATTCACTTATTCTATGGTCAGAGGTATTTCTTCAAGAGTTGGTAGTCATTTACTCAAACAACCTATAGAACCTGAAAGTTCATAAATATCATCACAGACTTTAACCACAAGACCTTAACCCGAGCTAATCCATGCAATGCATGTGTTCAGAATGTGTAAGGGACTTCTCGGGAAATCAGTCATGTCAACACTAGGACTGCTCGCTCTCTCTCTCTCTCTCTCGTGCACACACACACACACACAGCAGGCTCCAGAACAAATCAGGAACTGTTTGCAAATTCCAGGGCAATGAAGACCCAGCCCCAAATGTCTATATATACATATACAGGTACATTTTTAAAGCTACTGAAGTGTTCATGACTATGCGCTTCATCGCTAATGGGGCATCACTGGCCACTAAGTGCGTGTGAATTTTGTCAATGACTCAGCATGCTTGACAGCCGATAATATTCAAAATGAAGGAAAATAATTAACTAGCAGACCTCTAAACAGTATTATGTTACATGGCAAGAAGTGCAGTTCATGCATGGGAGTTTATGATTTCTCAGCAGTAGGCAGTAGTTATCAGTGCCATGAGCCATGTGTTCCCAGTTAACAGTTGGTCAGCAGTTCAGCACAACAATGTTCACAATAATTTAGAGCAATGTGTGCTTCTCAATGACATCTATGTGAAATATGGTTCTGCTGGAAAGTATCGGTGAACATTTTGACGTAAATTTCATGATAGTTCACAGCAGACAAACCATTCATAATTTGGTGAATAAATTTAGAACAGGACTCTTAATAGACAAGAAAACAAAACATAAGTGTCGAGCGCTAACTGAGAAGTGATCCTTTTGAGTTTTCTTCTGGGGTTGTGTGAAGGACAGAGTTTACAGCAGTAACCCTCAAACAGAAGGACTGAATGAAAACATTTGCAGGGAAATTTCAAAAAGTCCTGCAGAGAATCTTCAGAAAGTAAATCAAAACCTCTTCCACTGGTGCAAGGAAGGTCTACATTTAGAGGGACAGCATTTTGTGAACAAAGGTAAGAATTTCCCTTCATTCCAAATGCTGACTCATCAGCAAAGTTTGCATGTGCTCCGCGGCCAGCAGTGCACCGGTCACAGTGAAGTGCGGAGCCATGAACACGTCAAGTTCATTAAAAACCACCCTGTATTTATGCCAGCTGCCACCATCAGTTCCTGATGATGCAGGTACAGAAAACTCTGAAATGCTGCATAGTAACTCCATATCCAAGCAGCCAATGCCCAAGAAGATTTCAATGCAATTAACTGCGGCAAAAACTTAGATGTGGAACACATACATATCTTATGTCTTCAAGATCCATTTGAATATCATTCTCCCATCTATACACAGGTCTCTCATGCAGTCTCTTCCCATAAACCTTTCCAACCAAAACTACATACTTTTCTTGTCTCAGTATGCATGCTACATGCCTCATATTTTCTAATTAAATCACAGTAAAAATGCAGGGTACGAATTATGCAAACTCCTCAATGATGTGAAGTTAAGACTGCTTATCCATACTCACTTTCCAAAAGAGTAATATTTTCTACACCCCAGGAAGTGACACAAGACTACAAAAGGCCATCAAACACACAACTGAAGATATCTCTTAATCCTGCTTAGTGCCAAGTTAACAATGACAATGACAGAAACAAAAAATAGGAAACAAGAAAAGAAAAGGCCATAGCCTATTTTTTAAAGGCAAAAATGACAAAAATGAAACCATAGAAATATTTATGTTATAAACCATACACAGTTACAATGCAGAGGCACTCCACAGTCAGAATTGCATGCTACTAAACAAATGAAATTCATGACCAAACCACTTACTTGAGATGCTGCTGAATCTCTTCATAATTTACATAATGACTGAAGCGTGCTGGATCAGTAATGCCAACACGGCTACCAGGACGAGTCATTTCACCATACAAATCATAGCTTGCTGACCGCACGTGTGCCTGTTGTTGGGTATTTGAAAATTGTGGCTGTTCCAACCGCTGACAAAACAAAGAAAATAATTACATAGAAATATAATTCTTGGGACAATGAGCATCAGAAATATAATATTCTGAAGAGTATTGATACAAATACAGTGGAACCATTATGGAACAAGTATAGCTTATGAGAAAAAATACTGACAATGTCAGTTTCTTAATGTTACATTCATGAAAAAATCTCATATAAAATGAGGGAATTTTTCTGGCATTTTCATCAAAGGATGAGATTTTTATCCAGTCATAACCCTCTGTATCAACTGTAATCACAGGTTTATTTCCCAAGCTATTTATAGTTGCCACTCTGTAAAAGTATCTTTAAAGCATACAATACACCTCTCATTTTGGGGAGGAAAGTCAACATTCCAGAATCAGAGAATTGTATGTAGGAGACATTCTAATTCACAGCTGTAAAACATCAGCCAATGGCTGCAAGTACAACGGGTTATGTAAGCATAAGAAATATGTAACTTCTTTGTTCAGATGATACTGTGACATGATGCCTAAAAATCTGAATTTTGGAGTCAAGAGAAGCAATGTGGAGGCTAAATGGCTTGTTATAAAACGTTTTCTACGCAAAGAATAAGCATACAACAGCAGAGGAACTGGTGGAGAAATGTTCTCTAATCAGACATCAACAAAGCTATATGCAGACAGCCAATAAGACCCAAAGTCAGAGACACTGAAGACGTGAAATTTCATATATGGTCCCTGTTCTTAGAGCCTGATACCTAGGAATGTGTCTGTGAAGACAGAACCAGTAGGGAACTAGCCAAGAGCAAGATACTGAACGGTCAATGACTCCAAATACTAGTACTTGTAAGCCATGTAATTATCATATTCTTTTTTTTTTTACATTCCCTATAGAACAGACAATACTTTGTGAGATGAGACACCGACTAAATATGAATTAACATTAATATTACTACATCTACATCACGAGCCTCCAATAACAGTTTTTATACATAAAATATAGAATACTCCAATTTGTCCGTGGGAACGAAACAAAATCACAAAAACCAATGACTGACTCAATGATGTAAAGCACCAATCGAAGAATTTTATTCTTGTTTTATACTATAACTTTTGTTTTATATAATTTAATTTATTGTATTTTACGTCAAGTATTTTAATATAATTAATATTACTGTATCCAATTTTATTAATACTGCAGTTCAGTGGTGTATATATGTTAGTCATGTATTTGCCTGATGATGGGTGTTAATAGCTGAAACATGTAGCAGAGCCAAAACCAGGCACTGACCCTGATATAGTTGTGTTGTGATGGTCTTAATAAAGAAGTTACATGTAATTATCCATAAATAAGAGTAACTAGTATCTGACAAATTCAATTACCAAACCAAACCCTGTGTCTAGTCACTAACCTGTGACAATACTAAACGCACCATGAAAAACATCTAAAAGTTTGTGACGATGGTATATTGCTATAAGTATTACGTTTTTTCAGTGACCTACATTTTAATATGTATGATAAAGGGTCGTACAGCATCCACATAAAGGTCAAGAAGCCTGATACCCCATCAGTGGAAAGGAAAAAGGAAAAGAATTGTGGATAGTTTGACATCTTCAATGTTATGTCTAACTCTAGATCAGTTTCCAATCCATTAGAGAGTATGCTCGATTTATCTGGGAAGTGACCTTCTCAGAAAGAATACCTGTAGAAGTAAACAACAAAGTTTTGGACAGCCCCATGATCCAAAATGAAGGGATAACTGCATACATAGTAAGATATATGGTTGTTAAAAAGGGAGTCATTAAAGATGCACCTGAGGATATGGAATTAGAAAATTTGATTCGACAGCTCAACTTGGACAATCAAACAAACATCCCATACCTTTCCAGGTAACTGACACAGTCAGACTTAAGATGAGAGTCAAAGAGACCAACTATGAAACCAAGGAAGAAAGACAGGTATGGAAAGAGTCAAGGACAGTATGTTTGACGTTTAGCACCAAGGAATTGCCCCCTCATGTATACTTCTGCAGTATGAAAATTGAAGTTACTATGTTTATTGCAGCAGTACAACAACATTACAAATGTGGGAAATTTGGCCACATAAGTACATTTTGTACGAAGGAAAAACAAGGCTTCTCGTGTGGAGAAGCAAAACATGAAGGGTCTTGCATAAAAAAAAATCATAAATTGTAACCGGGACCACAGAGCAAACAGCGAGCGATGCCCCATACTTAAAAAAGAAATCAATCAAATCATGGCTCATAGAAATGGCGGATTTTTTGAAGCACAAAAAATTGTAGAGAAATGGTCGAGCCCTTTAGGTGCTGAAAGCCCACGAGGGTACACTGAACCAAATATGAGGAACTTCCCCTTTCTCAAAACACCAAGAAGACAAAAGGAGTGGGATACTATTGAGAAAAGCAAAAACAATAAAGTCCCGAGCCAAACAATTGGATGGAATCCAGAGAGAAGGTGATGGAAGATGAACACGGATAACAGCAGGATTCAAATATCTGAACCGAGTTCAAACAAGATTGAGCAAAGGAACAACTATAAAGACCAGACAGTGCCAGAGAAATCCTTAGATAAGTTGGAGTCAATTGAGATGGAGGATGGAGTCAAGAACATATTGGTGACAATAATCAATTTAGTGATAAACTCCGGGGATGCTAAAGCAATGGTCAGACACCTATGGAAAGCCACCGAGCTTCACGAACAGCATCACAATAAAATTCAACGGAACTCAACCAATTAAGATAGTTCATTGGAACTGTAGGAGCCTAAGAAGTAAGTTCCCCAAATTCCAACAGAGGATCCAAAACATAGATGTCATAATCCTATGAGAGACCTAGCTTGACAAAGCAGAAATTGTATACCTGAAAGGGTTTGACGTGGTGAGAAAGAAAGGAACGAAATGGAAGGTGGTGGACTTGCCATTTTTTTAAATAACAAACTGAAATATTAGCATAAGAATGGTTTGTGTGATGGAGATGGCAAAACTGAAGTGTGTGCAATTGAACTATATACGGGCCAAGATAAAATATTAATTGTGTCATGTTACAAGCATACACACATGAAAATCGAGTTGAGAGTATGGAAAAAAAATTTCACACAATTCAAAGGAAAATTCTTGATTGGCAGAGACATTAATGGATATCATCATTCATGGGGTGATTCAAAAAATTGTACAACCTGCAACAACCTGTACCATTGCATCAGTGAATTGGAAACAAATATCATGTTGCTAAATGACAGCTCCCCGACACATATCTCCGATGTCACAGGATCCAAGGCAGCCCTCGACCTAACTTTTGTTGACCCAAGATCAGCACTGTTATATACCTGGAAGGTTGGAACAGACCCTTGGAATAGTGACCATTATCCAATTTTAATCGAGTAAAACGGCAAAACAGAGCCAGGGAAAGGCAGCAAAGAGGCTTCTAGATTGCACAATAAACATACTGATTGGACTGTCTTCATGGAAAAAGTTAATGAAAAAATCACGGAAGTCAAAATGCATGATGGATGGAACAGAGAGGGGGATGTAAAGTAAAAGTACGATAATGTAATCCAGATAATTAAAGGAAAATTAGCAGAGACCATTCCTAAAAGAAAAACAAAACAAAAAGAACCTTGGAAATGGAGGACATGGAAAAATAGGAAATGGAGAAAAACAACCAGAGTGTATATGGTGGAACAGAGAAGGCAATAAGTAATTAGAATTAGAAAAGCTAAATTGCTTAAACGGAAATACTGTAAAACTGAAGAGACATTTTTGGAATACAAAAGGACGGTGATTATAGCAAAAAATAGACAGAGAAGTCAAACATGAGCACTGGAAAACTTTCTGCAAGGGAATAAATCATTCACAAATTCATTTGGGATAGGATGAAAAGACTAAAATATATCACAACAGAAACAAGAATATAAAGAAGAAGTAGTTAATTCTGCCAAAACGACTTTTGAAAAGCTATGCCCTGGTGTAGATGAACCCAATCAAGCAACGGCATTCAATCATGAAAATCAGGATCCATTCCTGTACTCAGATTACACAATTCAAGAACTCCACTTCTCAATTAAAAAACTCAGAATCCGATCCAGCCCGGCACGGGATGGAATAGACTACGCCATAATACACAATTTGCCAAATGAAGCTTTAGAAATTCTGCTAGAAATTTACAATGATATTTAAGAGCAAGAGTATTCCCGGACGAC
Organism: Cryptotermes secundus; assembly: GCF_002891405.2. Lineage (NCBI taxonomy): Eukaryota > Metazoa > Arthropoda > Insecta > Blattodea > Kalotermitidae > Cryptotermes > Cryptotermes secundus. The sequence goes on along the minus strand of NW_019735580.1, from coordinate 223,405 downwards.
TGTAAAAAATACAATTATTTTTTATCCCTAAAAGAGACAAAATGAATGTAAGACCTATATCCATGGCATCATGCATGTGCAAGGTACTAGAACAGATGATAAACATGTGCATCTCCTGGTGGCTAGAAAAGAATCATAAGTTCTAAGTATGGATTTCGGCAAAACAGGGGTTGCACAGACAACCTAGCAATACTAACAACTGAAATAATAAAAGCGTTTGAAGAACAGAACCCAGTATAGGCCTTATTCATAGATATTAAAAGTGCATACGACAACATCCACTGCGGCACTTTGATGGATAGACTCAAAGCAGTAGGCTTCTCGGGAAACCTGGTCTCCGTGAGGGAATTAGAGGTAAACTATGGTTGTAGATCTCAAAGACTGGACATACAAAGGCTTACTGCAGGGTAGTGTTCTGAGTCCAACCTTATATTCACTTTATATGGCAGGACTGAAATCCAGAATCAACTGTAACTGCAAGCTCCTCAAATACGCAGACAATGTGGCAATTTATTCAGTTAACAGATGTAGCAGAATTCGCATATCGGAAGTGGAAAAGAGCATACAAACCATTGAACTTTATTTAAAGGAAAGTTGCTTGGATATAGCACCAAAAAAATGCTAACTGTGTATCTTCGATAAAAGAGGGACAACTGATGGAGAGTGGGAGATCACGGTACAAGGGTGAAAGGTTTCTTCAGTCAAATCAATTAAATTTTTAGGTCTGCACTTAAAATCTAATCTAGACTGGGAGGACGAAATAAACGCAATAATTATGAAATGCGAAAACCCAATGAAAATCAATAACTGTGTGAAGCACACTTGGTGGGGAATGAGCCCTGTAATTTAAAAAAGACTCTACAAGGAACTTATAGAGAGACTGGAACCACGAGGGAATGAGCCCTGTAATTTTAACGAGACTCTACAAGGCACTTATAGAGAGACTGGAATCGCGAGGAAAAAAATATTCAATTTCACTGGATCTCAGGGCACTGTGGAGTTGAAGTTAACAAGAGGGTCAACTTGGAGGCAAAGCAAGCAATCAAAGAAGGTAGAGATAGTCAATTACTATTACCAGTAGCAGATCTTAAAACGCAGTGGAAAAAGAAAGGCAAAGAAGAACAGTTTTTGTCAAAACACCAAACAGGACAGAGGAGAAAGCTAGTTTGAAAGGTACTACAGGAAAGGCTCGTATCCGTGGTTCCAACAGATAAAAATGAATCGCCGCGCCTTCGTATCAATAAACCGTATGAGGGCGGGACACACCAGTCTTAAAGTAAGCTTAAACAGATTTAACATTGTGTCCACAGCCGAATGCGAATGTCATGATGGGCTGCAAATGGAGGAACATATCTTCTGGGACTGTAAACGGTACGAGGACCAAAGGGAAACAATCATGGACATCTTGTGTGAGAACAGCAGAAAGCATTACCCAAAATCAGTTACACAGCTCTTAAGGCTAGAAGAAAAAAGATTTCTGCAAGGCATCTGTTACTTCATAAACAACATTCCTGTATTTATATAAAACAGATATGTAAGAAAAGTAAAAGAAGTAATTGTACTGATTATTTACAGTATACACAGAGATTTAAGTCAAGATCTATATTAACGCAAGGCTACCACTATTACAGAATAAGATGTTTATTAGAATGTGCTACACAAGGCCGGATGGGCACTGCCTAGGCCTCTCTTGTATTTACATTTTTTCTCTAAAATTGAAAAAATGTTTATGATGTTTATAAGAATGTGCTACAGAAGGACGGATGAGCATTGCCTAGGCCTTCTTCGTATTTAGAATGATTTTTATACAATAAAAAATTATATGCTTCACACTGTTGTCAGTCTCTTTATTTACTTGTCAGGTCTTGTATGGTTAGTTACAAAGTTAATTAAAATTTCTATTTAGATCTGAAGTTCTCACAGTGGTGGATATTAAGCTTATGGTCTTCTTGGATGTCATGCCATGTAGTCTGGTAGATATATATCAACATCTCAATGGAATCAGCTGTCCCCATCAACATCTCAAGGACAGCATTAGCAAATTACTCTGAAATGTTGGTACTTATCTATCTTACTGCACAGTACTACATCCCAGATGGTTGATCTTAAAATTGCTATTGTTATAGTTTTCTTCATGTTAGTAACTAGTTACAACATGCATTTAATGGTGTCTATTAATACTTTCATTAAAATCATTACCTATTCTCATAATTTTTCTGATGTATTTAAAATTAATTTGGATATTATTTTGAGCCTACAATTTTAAGCCATTTTCCTACTTAAGAAGTGTAAATGCCCCTTCTTTTTAATATTTCTTATGGGGGATGGTTCCACTTTATTTCTTTCTAATTTAATAACACAGGAATTATTACTGGACTGTTGCAATGTTACACATTTCTTTCTCATAGTTATTTATTTCTGTTTTGCATAAGATTTGCCATTTTCAACAAAAAATGTCATACCTGGTCCCCAGGCAAGACTGACCCTTAAAATTATATAGTCTTGCCTAAGTCACATCAGGGAATACTGTCATGAAAACCACTGGGACGGTCTATGCTCTTCTTGCAATTCACTACTTCATTTCACATGGACTGACTGCCATAATGTTACCACAATACACATGTACATCCACTACAAGAGTCTTCATATGAGTTCCTTTTTTCATGTTTAACCCGTTGCCGTGGTTCGTCGTGTATGTTTCGTCAGGGATTTAAATCGTCTGGGGGGGTTCGACGTGTATGTTTCGTTCAGCTGCACACCTATGTTATAACGCCCATAATAATTGATGGTTTTGCTGTAGATTGTTAGATTTTTCGCTGGCCTGTTGTCAGTAGAACAGAGTATAAATAAGACAC
>NW_019735580.1:214809-220048 GCF_002891405.2 Cryptotermes secundus | reverse complement strand
GGCACCGTTGGGTTATACGAATGCTTCAAGGCCTTCCTTCTACTAAACCAACTGCCTCCATTACCGAGATACAGGGCGCTCATATTATAAGGTAAGGTTATAAAAACCATCTTTTAAGATCATTTTAGTGAAAGTTTCATGCTTCAAGGCGTACCATTCACTGCTCAAATACTAAAAAACCTGCTTCCATTGAAGATATAAAGGGCGCTCATATTATAAGGTAAGGTTATAAAACCACCTTTTAAGATCATTTTAGTGAAAGTTTCATGTTCCTATCTCATAGAATTTAAGAACAATGATGAATAAATCATTTTCGAGCAAAATTTAAATGGCCGGCTGAATATATTACCGCAGGAGACGCAGCCGCGGAATTTAAATTACCGCGTCAAAGGGTTAAACATCCTACAGATGAATATTGTTTCCACCATTTTTCTCTCACCTGTCGAATAACTTGTTCGTATCTTTCCTCTCTGTCATCCAAGGGATATTGACCCCTCCTCTCAGCATGTCGGCGTTGATGCTGAGCCCGTAACTGATGAATACGCTCTGTGCGAGACTGGCCACTTGCTCCGCCTGGCACTGCACCAACTTGGCTTGATGCTGAGGATGTCGAGCCCTCACGACAGTGGTTGGAATGATGGATTCCAACAGGCAGAGGACCCCCAGACTCAGTACTTGCATTGATGCCAACATGCTCTTGAAGGCTGTTGCAAACCTAATTCAATCATCATCAAAAAGAAGCACAATAAAGAGCAATATAATATTGCAATTTAAATCAACCTGAAAATTCTTGCCTTAAGTCTAATCTAATTTAATCTAATCTTCATGGGGTGCATCACATTCTTATAAAAGGAAGCTTCAGAGTGACTGGGAGCCTAACCATTAAATCTGGTGTGGAGGATATATGACTACCAAGAAGTAGGTCATGCTAAAATTTAGTTCTTGAGTTTTGGTTTGAATTGCTGAACATGTTGACACTCACAAATAACCATTGCTGTACAGTTAACTTTAAACCCAGTAACCAACCTTTCAGTAATTTGTAGGATTTGAGGTTCTCACAGTGGTGGTTAAGGAAGCTGCTGTCTTCTGGGATATCATGCTGTGTAGTCCATTGAAAGTCAACTGACATTTTGGAGGAACATGTCAAATCCATCTTCAGGGTTAAAGCTTAACTTGCTGCCTGCTTCATCCTGGTCTGTTGCTTAGCTCATTCTTTGACCCTGATGATGGAGGTGACATGTTCCTCCAAAACATCAGTTGCCTTTCAATGGATTATGCCATGTTTTATCCCAGAAGATGGAACTTTTCAAGTGATTTGACCAGTTCTTAGTAATCATAATAATAATTATTCCAAACATTATGGTCCAACTGGTTAGCACTCTTGCATTATATTCAGAAGGTCCTGAGTTCAAATCTCATTCTTGAGGCCAGTAATCCTGAGGATTAGTGTGACTTTCCTTCAATCCCTCTAGGCAAATGTTGAGAGACAGTACCTTCCACTTCCTTCACAATTCATCATTCACAAATCATCCATTCAAGTCTATATATCCTAGACAGTTATCATGAGCTCATAATCTGATCTACTTCTGTAACTTTCTGAAGAAAACTTAATGCCCGTGGCTTTGCAAATAGCACATATAACAGAAACAATATTATAACTGGTGCTTTTGACTTGCTTTAGCTAAACTTGAAACTGAAGGACTTAAAAGCAGTCATTAAAATTAACAAAGGTCAAGAACAGAAGAAATGATTGTGAGAGCATATTAGTCATACAATCCTTATTGGTTGATGTGCAGAGAACCTGGTGGTTTACAGGTAAACAGCACTGAAGCTCTTGGGTTTATCAAATGCAGATTATTTGGTATGACTTCCTCTTCCCCCAGTGTGGTTCTGATCTCATGCCATGCTGTGAATTCCCCCTGATGGCCATTATCTACATTCTTCACTATCACACTACAGCCAGGGGGCAGGATAGAAATCCTGACAACTGGATCCTCCCATCAAAAATTAGGATTCCTACCTTCATCTAAACTAGGTGGCCACAGGTCAGGATAGAGGAACAAGCCACAGCACAAGCTGGTGCACACTCTACATATCTTCTTACATAAAAACTGTGTCCACTCTCCTTATTAAGAGACAATCATACTACAAATGAAACACACACCTGATTCTCCAACTGCCTCTGCCGCTGCATCAGTCGACGGTATTGTTCCTGTATCCTCTGCTGTTCCTCTTGTGCAGCTCTGCGTGCCGCTTCCCTCTCCTCCTCCCCACCACACAGCCCTTCACCCCCTTCAACTCCTTCCTGCTCTGCCCGCAGAGCAAGCTGTAGGGGAACATCCAGAGTTTTGCGATGCTTACCAAACCTGAAACATTCACAAAAACTCCAGAGTGTGAGTAGTGCTTTAGATGAAAATCAGCCCAACAACATTTGAGTGGAATGAGAACTTTACAATAAACTAAATGGGAAGCTGACTCTTAACCCCAGACTTCTGAAATTATAAACTAACAACTTAGGACTGTGGAACACATTCTCAGAACAATGAACAAGAAATGTCACTCATTATGAACAAATGATAATGATGGGACAACAAATGAAGCCACCAATTGTTAAAGCAGATGAGCAGCTTAAATATTCATGAGTGACTTCGGCAATGGACTGGCAAAGTGCAAAGGTTGAATTTCACATTTATGTTGGATTTATGAGAAGACTATTTCATGATGCGGTATATGACTCGAGGCTGGAAGCTTGAAAAGTTTCATATTTCCCAAGGTTACATTAGCAAGCACAATCTAAGACCACAACTACACTCCCAGAATACAGCTTCCTCCTATTCACTAAATGTTACCTGGATCACATACCTGAACATGGACCCAATACCCCTGAAGATCCCAGGCTTCTTCTTGCCTGGTTTGTTCTTGCTGTCCAAAACTGCATTCAGTGATGACTGTCTGGGTCCACCTCGAACTGACCCAAAGGCACTGGGACCCATTCTTGGCCCACAGTCTATAGGCATGCTCAGTGCTTGGGGCCCATCTTCCTCTGCAACTGTGTGGGGGAAGAACCGATGTTTGGGTTCAAGATGCCAAACCTGCAGCTCTTGTCTTATATTTTTTTCTGAGGAGCAGTTACCCACATTGCAAGCAAACAACACAAAGCACACAAGGGTTAGTATACAGACCAAGCAGTTAACAGAGAAAAGCACTCTATCATGCCTTCAATTCTAAACTACATCAGTACAGCCTGAAGAATTAATTAATTTCCATGTTCTTAGCAGAGGGCAACGCAAAGCTTTATACACAGTGTGTCCAGGATCCATTAGGACTCATTTTTTAAATTTTGCCCTGCAATGTCATCTGTTGGCGAGTTGTGGAGTTAAGATTCTTGAAGTTTCAGCTGTGGCTGTCTATAATTTCAAAGCGCAAGCATCGCTGCATCATGTGTTCTGACCTTGAATGTAACAGTACTGTTCTGACGCTCATCAGAAAATGGTGGTTGAACAGAGAGCCAACATCAAATTTTGTTTGAAGTTAGGCACAACAGCCGGAGAAGCATACGAAATGATGATTCACACTGAAGAAAATGTGGAAAAAAAAAAAAGACCGAAATCTTTGCATTGCACCAGACAGATGTGTTTCTACAAGACTCATCGAGGAGCTTTAAGGAATACCAAAAAGTATTGTGCATCAAATTTTGACCGAGGATTTGGGCAAATGGAATGTCTGTGTGCGGTTTGTACCACACACGCTGTCAGGCAATGAAAACATGCCAGAGTGGAACACCGCAAAGATGTTACGGTCAGCCCAAAGTGATACAACGTTTGCAAAATCGATTGTTACTGGTAATGAGACGTGGTGAGCCTCTCACAAAGCGGCAGAGTGCAGCATGGTTGAGCCCAAAGAAGCCGAAACCAAAGAAAGTGCGCATGCAAAAAAGTCAAGTAAAGACACTGCTAACCGTTTTCTTCGATTCCAAAGGAATCATTCACAAGGAACTTCTGCCAGAAGGTCAAACAGTGAATTTTGATTATTATCTCAGAGTCCTCAATTGTTTGTGGATAAGAATTCTTTGAATTCGACCTGAATATCGAGAGAAAGGTTTTTGGTCGTTCCTCCACAACAATGCCCCACCCCACAAATCGAAGATCATGCGCGATTTTTTGGCCAGAAAAGGGATCACAGTCCTTGATCATCCCCCATATTCACCAGATTTGGCTCCAGCCGATTTCTGGTTGTTCCCAAATTTAAGTTGGCAATGAAAGGAGACTGTCACGACACCATCCAGGACATCCAAAGGGAATCTACTGCAGTTTTAAATGCGATTCCACAAAGGGAGTATAGTGACTGTTTTAAAAAACTTTTCAATCAATTCCAGCTATGTACTGATTCAGAAGGATACAATTTTGAATATGAAGAGTGAAATTTTGAAAATAATTCACGTCTTGTATTTTTAATGAACACAGGCCTAACAGAACCTGGACACACTGTGTACGTTCAGGGCGGAAGACCTTCAGCGCAATTGTACAGAATCAGGAGAAGGGTGGAACAAAGACTTATATACACTGGGCAGAGATGGATTCCAAAAATCTTCATGAATCACTGCTTCTATTAATAATGGTGCTTGTTAAAATAGGAAACCCTTATAACTTAAATCTAGCTTCTTATGAAAATGAGTACAGATCAGAGCAAGACCCCATGGAAGCTGGAGGTTAACATTAAATGGCAGAAGAATTCAACTCACCAAACTGTCTTAGTATTATATTATATTTAAGAAACCTGTTACATTCCACACTTCTATATGTATAATACAAACTCCGTCGCAAATGTAAAACTTTATTGTAGTTCTTGTGCCCCTTCTTTCACACTACATGTTTCGGCCGCAACCAGCCCTCATCAGGTGTATTTCACTTCACGTAGCTGTCACACTGCCCTCAATATTAACATTTAAACTTCAGATTTCCAATTGTTCATTGCTCTGTCGTCAGTCGGCACCCGATATTCCAGAACTCCCCTTGTCGGTTTTGTCAATTATGTTTAAAATCTTTATTAATATTCACACATCAATTGGTTTAATATTTTAAATTCTTAATTTAGCTTTACTATTTACTATTTAAATTTAAGCGGCCTCTGTAGTCTAGAGGTAACGTTCCCACCTCATGACTCGTAGTACGCAGGTTCAAATACCTGGCGGAGGTCGTCGAATTTTTAAGGGCGGAAAAATTCAGGGAACAAGTCCTCT
>NW_019735580.1:191707-214497 GCF_002891405.2 Cryptotermes secundus | reverse complement strand
TGTGATTTTGATTTTAAATTTAAATTGTAAATATTAAAGCTAAATTGAGAATTTAAAATTTTAAACCAATCGACGTATGAATATTAATAAAGATTTTAAACATAACTGACAAAAATCGACAAGGGGAATTCTGGAATATCAGATACTGATTGACGACAGAGCAATGAACAATTGAAAATCTGGAGTTTAAATGTTAATATTGAGTGCAGTGTGACAGCTACGTGAAGTGAAATACACCTGATGATGGCCGGTTGCAGCCAAAACATGTAGTGTGAAAGAAGGAGAACAAGAACTACAATAAAGTGTTACATTTGCGACGGAATTTGTATTATACATATAGAACTGTCTCAGTATACCTATGTTAGCTGCGATTAAATATTACCACCACATTATAAACTTCAGAGATAAACCAGAATAATATTTACATATACTTTAACATTTAATCCCTTCTCAGATTTCCCTGTTTATATTTAGAAGAAACATGAATAAATACAAAATAAATGGACCACAAAGTAAGTTATATCATACTGAGAACACATCACATCTTCACTTAAAACAGAAAACTGAAGTGATCTGATACCATACCACAAATGCTCCTAACAAAAATATTCAAGTAGTGCTTAAGAGAAGCTTAAGAGAGGGTAATATTAAAATGGATATTAAAGAAACAGGGTGGGAAGATGCTGATTGGATTAATCTAACTCAAAAGAAGGGGCCCAGTGGCAGGCTCGAGGAGAATAAGAGTCCCTTGGGTTCCATGACAGACCGGAAATTTCATTATTAACTGAGTAATTATTAGTTTCTCAAGACTGACACTGCCCCATACAGTTTGGTGGTTAGCTGGTTAATAAATGGCTAAAAGCAAATGATCATGCCCAATCAGAGAACATGTCATATACAGTAAAACTTGGTTATAGCAACATCGGTTTCTGCGACACCTTGTCTATTGCATCAAATATTCAATGGTACGAACTAATTCCTCATAAAGCAACTGTTTTTATACCTTGCTTAGTACGACATGCACAAATGCATCAACCTCGTATGTAACGTCATTTTCATTCCTGAATTTCTCTGATATCGTGGGAAAGTTCGATGTGTCTGCCCACCCTCACTTTCTCTACTTGCTGACGTGACTGTCCTGGAAGAATACGACCGCGGGCTGCAAGAGGAGCGTGGGTTTTATGCAAAAACAAGGGTGTGGGGTGGGACTGCGTGAATAGTGCAAGAAGACGCGGCAGGTTGTTAACTGCATTCCTTTCCTAGAATCTCGTCTAACAGGACCTCACATTGTCTAATTACCCTATAGTGTTCCTGCCTAAACCCAGAGAAGTGCAGTAGCGAAAACATGGCAATGAAAAGGAAAGTTTTAAGCATTGAAGAGAAAGTTAAAGTGATTCGTGAAATATTGTGTGTATTGTCAGTGAAAAGCGCTGTAATATGTCTTTGATATTACACATTTGGGCAATTCCACGTTAATGTTACGTTAGTCTGTACTTAACTACGTATTTCACTAAAAAATGCAACATTTTAACTCGGTTTTTGGTAGATTTTTACATGACTAACATAAGGCTACTGTGGAAGTGCCCATTTCGGTTACAACGACATTCGTTTATAACGACACTATTTTTAGGTCCCTTTGATGACGTTATAACCAAGTTCTACTGTATCTATTTTTGAACTGTTTTGCCCTATCAATAACAACATTACTTACTGAACTATATACAAACTGAAAGGTTCAATATGACAGCATGTAGGCAAATTTTAAATATGGATATATACAACTGCAGGAGAGAAGGAACTTGGCAAAACATTATACGTATTGCACTCTAATGGGGAGCAGGTCAGCCATGATCCGAACAAGAAGACATATGGGGCGTTCAACCATTGAGGAAACCTGGGAGCAGCGCACAGCGAACACAATATTTCTCACAGATTGATGCTGTAATTGCCAATAGCAGGATGAGTCATTGGCGCTGATAAACGCATGCCGTCAGGTGGTCTGATATTTTCATTGCAATAAGTCCCATTAATGGTCAGTCTTTGTTAGAGGTGTCGACAGGTGGTCAACATTTATACTGAAATGAAGTTCACTACTGAACAGTGTGTGTTTATTGTCGAAACATTTGCTAGGAAAAATCTTACAGAAAATGTATACATAAGTTTTGTCGTAAATATCCTGACTCACCACCTCCCACAAAGTCGTGTGTATCCAAGCTTGTGAAAAAGTGCGTCTTATTTCATTCTGCAGAGCTTCTGTGCTGTGAGGGTTATTCTTGTAGACTTTTCCCTTCAGGTTTCCCCAAAGATAAAAATTGCAAAAACTGAGATTGCTCCTATATGAGTTTAACTGGATTGTAATTGCTGCACTGTAATCAACCCAAATTTTTTTAATTTTTGTTTATTAAATTTCATTCTACAAGCTTCAGCTGTGAAGACTCTGGCATTTTGAAATATGCAGTTTGTTTTGTTCTTCATGAGATACATATTTTAAACAAATTAGACACAGTGAATCCTATTTCATGAACCCAACCACGGTAGCTGGAACCGGGACTACCACAGCTTCCACTCAGTCTATTGAAAGACATGATTTTTTCATAAATTGATTCAGGCTTTAGAAACAGCAAAATACCACTTTAAGATCTGCTGTCACAAAAGAGACATACAAAAATGCATCATGCACAGCCTATTTGCCTTATAAATGCAACCATGCTCGATCAGTATTTTGACTACTGTATGGAATAACAAACCCTAGTATTGAAGTGAGTCATATGTTTAAAATCCGGTTTCCTTATAGTGTTTTGTACTTCTTTACATGAGACAGAGTTACAAATGAAACATCATACAATTCTAACTAACCTTGACTACAAACATGGGATTCAAATCACTGCCTTTCTAGAACAACCTTCTATGAATATGAGATCACTTTCAACCTACAATACGAATATACTGTGTGATAAGTTAAAAATACCTATCTGTATTGGTGGAGAATGCACGTTTAAGCAAAGCACAACTAAAACAACTATAAAAATCAAATCACTAAAGCTAGAAAAATGATGCTTGAGCCCGCACATTCATGAACTCACTGTCAGCTTGCTTAAATCACTGTCCTTTCTTCTGATCACTGATAACTTGTCTGAGCACATATTATATTTATATTTGCTCCTTACAGCAGCTGATTAGCAACAGTGCACTGCTAGCTTGCTGCAAGTGTCTCAGACATCAGAAAATACAGATCATGAAATACTGCACACTAACAGCACCTGACTGGTTCAGCTACAGCATGAGACAGTGAGAATCTGATGTTTCTTGCTATGGTCTATAGATCTGCAACCTGCCTCTATATATGCATCCAGCACTAGCACATACTGCAAAGAAGAGCCACAAAAATGTGTGCCAGTGGTAGCAGCAGAATTGGGTAGCCGAAACAGAACTGCATGTACTGTTAATTATGTCCAAAGAAGAGCCATGAAAATGGTAAGATTGACAGCACAGGAATCGTGGGGGGAGGGGGGGTGAAAGAGAACTGTTACATCTGGTTCTTTAGTGATTATGAACTTACGAGTTTCCATCTCAATTCTTGAGCGCAGATCTGAAAGAGGTGCTTCATAGCTACGATCCACAGCAGCTCTGAAACTCTCATTGCAGCCTCGACCTCGAATCACCCTGACTGCGCCCTGAGCATTTCGGTAAGTATATGCTGGATCAGACTCTTCCTGCATCTGAATCTGTAGGAATAAAATCAAAACTTATGACTCCGGATTACTAGGATTTTGGTCTTCATGTACTATCCAGTATTCTAAACAGCCCTAATGAACACATTTCGGAAACTGGATCTGTTTGCATCCTCAGGTGATGGGGTGGGAGAGACATGCTCTGTTGGGTGCAGTAGAAAGAGCTGACCTCAATCACTGGACCTCCAAAATGTATTCTTCAGTGTTCTTTAGAATACCAAGTGATGGATAAAGTCCACTACCCCAGTAATCCCAAATATTATACACCACCATCATAGTCCTTTAGAATCTACAAGAATTTATGGTTTGCCCCAAATCATAAATAAAGTTAAAATTAAATTAATTAACTACAAATGCTGGTAGACCAAAATTTTCACATAGCTTCAGGAATAGAGAAGTAGTTCTAATTAAATAATCTAATTTATTGATGGGATTGAATTTCAATGTTATTCTCTAGTATATTGTTGGTTATGTTTATAATGTGTTTTCTTGGTATGTTTGTATACATATTTTCTATATCGAAGGAAAACATTCTTATATTTCTATTCAATTCTATGGTTTTTAATGTGGGGGGAGGTTGGTTTGGAATTGCATACATTGTATGTATGTATGTATGTATGTATGTATGTGGTAGTTTTAAGCAATTTTGTAATATTTTTGACAATTGTTTTGCTAACTCATATGCTGGTACATTCTTCCAATTGATTATGGGTCTAATAGGTGCGTTCACTCATGTTTGTGATAGACAAGTTCACTATAAAGACAGCCAATATTAATAAAGAAAGTAAGTCTGTAAGTTAAGAATGAACTGTAGGAAATGTCATTTCCAAAACGTTTTAGTGGAAACTGAACACAACAGAATATTATGTGAAGGCCTTCATTCCAACACGACTTGACTAAATGGTGCCAACAATTTAAAGCTGGGATGAAGTGAAGAATCATGTTTATGTTCTTCGTGTAGAACTTCTGAATGACAAAACAGTGCATGCACTGAAAGCAGTGACAGTTAACACCACTCAGCATGAGGTTTGGTAGTTAAGGTACAGGACCCTAAATTGTGGATGTTTATAAAACAAGAGCTAAAAAAACTTAATAGTGGAATTAATTATTATACAATTACACGGGATTTCTGCTTAATCTCTGGTACTTCAGTGACTTCAAACTTGCTGGAATGATTTCCTGAACTGGTATCCAGAACAAATTTCTTGTACTTCTGGTGCATTAAATTATGCATAAATCACTTCCTTTTCTGAGGAATCATGATGTGGTGTTGAAGGAACATAAACCATGTGGCTGAATCTTGGGTGTATTATGTTGCTATGGAAAACCAACTGGCAAGATTTAATTGTTTAAGTGAAAAAAAGAAGGAACACACTTTCATAACTTTTAAATTAACTTCCATCTTAAATGCAACTTTATGTAAAATAACTCCTTTACATAAAAATAAAAATAAAAATTAACAATTAGAATTTTCTACATATTTCAGCCATACTTGGCCATCTTCAGGTAACTGTCCAACCTTTCAAAATTGCTACACTCTATTTTCAATGTAATTAAGATGAATTATTCCCTAAGTTAAACTATTACATTTTCCATTTTTGTTATTCACTCGTTAAAACATTTGTTGGAAACCTTCACTTGTTATGTTTTCATGCGCTGCCTTCCTTCTGCAGCATCAGTGTTTTTCATGTTACTTGTGTAGCTCGCATCGGTGTCGGTGTGGTGTTATTATCTTGTTGTTATGTGTCCCACTGGTATGTATGTCTCTACATTGTTGGACTAGTTGAGTGTGAGTCACTTAGTGTTATTTTTAATGAATGGATGATGAAAATGGAAAACACTGAAATATTATAACTTAGGAAATAATTCATCTTAATTACACTGAAAATACAGGGTAGCAATTTTGACATGCTGGAAAGTTGGCCGAAACATGTAGCAATTTCTAATGGTTAATTTTTTAACTTTTATTTTTGTGTAAAAAAGTAATTGTAAATAAAGTTGCATTTAAGATGGAAGTGAATGTGTGTAAGTGGTACATTACTGCAACGAGATGCTGAAATACAATATTTTAGATTCTATACCTGCTGCTTCGAACCAAAATAAACATTTAATTCTCACTCTGTATGGTCTTGTGGAAAATATTTACAGATATTAACTATATAAGTAGATGAAAATGAAAGTAAAAGTTTAAGATTGACCTCTCATCTTGACATATTAGTTGATGAAATAGCATTCATGATAATATTTCAGAGATGCCAAAAAGGGAGTGTGTTTCATAGATTATATTGTGTATAAGTTTTGCAGCTGAGATATGTCCAAGAAGGAACTGTGATCTGCTGCTATTTATATCTGCAATGTTGAATTAAGTGCATTTTGGACTGAACACAATTTCAAAATATGTAAAATTACAAAAGTTGTACTTCAGGGTAATTGTGACTGGTTTTAGCCGATTCTTGGGAAATTACTGGCTGAAATTCATGGTTCAGATGCTGTTCATTTAAACGTTTCAGTTAAGTTCAGATTCCTCAAAATTATGTCTTCTTGTGTCAAGCACTGTTCTGTAATCATGAATATAATATATAATATTATAATATATAAATCTTGCATTTAATAGTTCTGTATTTCACATACGAGTACATATATCCACAAATTTGTGAACATTATTCAGGCACTGATAATGTCATATAAAGAAGCCCTTCACAACTAACTTACATTTTGAAACTTACTCTTCACATACTGTACTTACTTCTTGCACCATTGTCTGTAAAGACTCCAAACTTGATGATTTTTTCATCCCTAGCGATGGCCCAAATTCATTCTTTACCTGAATATCCAATCCTACACATAAAGAAAATTGAGGTATGATAAAAGGTAATATTACAACCATAAAACAGAATTTCAACATGTACTAATTTATCTAGTCAAACTAGAATAGCCTTTATATGATCTATGTGTAAATAACAAATCCACACTCCTGATCAGTAACTAGACCAAATAAAAGAAATACTTTTATGAAAAACATAAAATTTTAGGGAAAAATGGTATTAGAACAAGCAGTGACATTAATAAGTCATGCACTATATTACAATTATATCATGCCCATTCCTTCTACTTCTGATTTACATCAACATGCAACATAGGAATAACAATAACATGGCACAAGGAAATCAATATGCGCTTCTGAATATTTGAATTTTGATTATTCCTCTTTACTGTGACAAAGACAGGTCAGAACCATATATGTCTATCAAATCTGAATGTGATGGACTTAAAATCTATAATTATCAGAATTCAGGATGGTGATAATCACAAAAACACATCCACTATACTGAATGAGTTTGGTCAATGTATTTATCTAAGGTCCATTTATCATTATCCTCTCATCTACACACCTCTCACTAGTGATCACTTTCTACAGAGCTTTTCAACCAACAGTTTGTTTGGATCTGTTCTTCCTCTGTGAGCCACGATATCCAATCCATCTCACTCTTCTTGATTTAATAAACCTAGCAATATCAGATCATGAGCAGAATTTGTAACGTTTCTAATTCTGGGATTTCTTCAATTTCACTGTTGATATTGACTGCTTAGCAATATGTAAAATGTGTCAAGTCCCTGTAAAGCACACGTACAAAATGTGTGCCTTCTAATGGCATTTGTTCACCCTTATAATGTGGGCCTGTGCTTGTCCCTGTCTTTACATTGTACAGACACACGGCATTCAGATATTAAACTGCAGGAAGACAGAAGCAATGGTTTGCCAAACTGAACACCAAGAGCAATGTACTGTGACAGTCAAACAGGTTGCTTTTAAATTTGCCTAAAATCAAATAACTTTGTTTCTTAGCTATGGAAACAGCCTACCCTACAAAACAGATACTATTATAATTATATATGTATATTCTCTAATCTTGTATAATACAGAAATATGCATTGATCATACTGTAATGATAATGGAAATGAGAAGAACAGATTAAATTGATTGAAGGACCAAAGAAGTACGTACTTTCTGAGTCAGCTTGTGATCGAGTTACACTAATTATAGATTCTACTGAGTTGGCTCGAATCATACTGGATGCTATTATTTCCTGGTTTGGTTTCACTAAAAACAGATGAAGAGAACATCATTCAATGCTTTGCACATGAACTTACAAGTCCATGGAGATATTAATTGTTAATAATCAATGAATAACATTTTAATATTTTAAGGATTTGGGTATAGACAATTAGTCAACATACACTGTTAGTCCATACAACATTACATTCTCACAAGTCCCAATACACATTAAACTGCAAACAAAGGAAACACAAACAGAGCAAAACACACTAGGCTTCAAATGATTACAACTTATAAAAAATTACTGCATTTTCAGCATATTAGATAAAATTTGTCATTAATTACCTCTAAACGCCTGTCTACTTATTTGCTTCACAAAAGTATTATTAGCAATTCCTTAGTTACACAAACTTCATAACACCATGGATAACAGAAAACTAAAAATGTTGATTGTTTTCGAATGTACATATTAGAATGAACATGATATAAGATGAAGCAAAGAGG
This sequence comes from Cryptotermes secundus, assembly GCF_002891405.2. Classification (NCBI taxonomy): domain Eukaryota; kingdom Metazoa; phylum Arthropoda; class Insecta; order Blattodea; family Kalotermitidae; genus Cryptotermes; species Cryptotermes secundus. The sequence continues at coordinate 206,205 of NW_019735580.1, read as the reverse complement.
AGTTGGGGCTGTTATGTTTAGTGAGTAAGAAAGGAATATATCGTTACAGAAAAATAGATGATTCTTGTCTGAAAACTAAGTACATTTCCATTATAGATTTATAGAAGAAATGTGATTACACATTAAATTCCAAAACGAGAAAAAAAAAATGGAAAATTTGCCTTTATACAAGTGCCAAAACTCAAATTAATGCTGGATGTATTACGAGGCTACATTTTATGGCAAGTGAGCATTCAATATTCCAATATTTAGTTTCTGTGCTACTTTATCATGAAACCCCAGTTTCAAGCAGGTATGCTGCTCTCAACTTGTATCTTGTGTCAGAAATTAACAAACAAAAAAAAAATGCAAATGCTCACTGCACAATAATTGGTGTAGTGCAGAATCAGAAGCAACACTAATTAAACTCAATAATCTCCCTCTGGGTGCCATTCTTGTTCCAACAATATTGAGAGAAACAAGTCATAATAAAGTGTTTTTGCTTAACAAATTCACCACTCAGGCACCACTACAAATTCCCGCTTTAAATGCTCTAGGACAAAAACTCAGATGTGAAAAATTTACTTGAGTATCAAAGCATTTTTCAGATTTTACTCTACTATTATAAATTAATTTTTAGATTGGCATTCATACTAATATCCACAATTAAAGAAAAATGTCTGTGGAATTCCTGACAACCTCTTGCAGAAAGTTAAAAGTTTATGAATTGCCATAGAGTCTTCATGTCCATATACCACAAAGACAAATCTGCATAAACCCTTTCCATGTTTCAGCAAAATATATGTTTGAATAAAAATTATAGAATTTAATTCTTATATAGACAGCTATGAACAGTGAACAGGGAAGTATATGGCTTAATCTTTGACTTGTCCCATATCATCTATAATGATTCATGGATGAAATAAAATTGAATTGAATTGAATATGGTAAGGAAGTGGTCTTGACCTATCTTACTTTACTACTACTGCAGGTACCTGGAATGACTGATGCAAACGACATAAAACCGGGATCAGAATATTCAGCCTCTCAGTCAAAACTCAGTGAGTTCAGATACTCACAAATATAAAGCATGGGTGCTTTCAATTTTAGCATCTTATTCTGTGATTTGAAGTACATGTGAATTTGGGATTGGAGCAGATTGATGCAGATCAAAGTGAAGTTTTTGTGCCAATTTTCAGTTATAACCAAGCAAATAATTTCATAAATTATTTTGAGAGACAAAACATGAGTGGGCAGACACATGTGACTTCCTGTTATACGTTCCCTTTATGCACTGAATGCAAAGAAGACAGAAATCAAGCATTTTACAAACAGGAAACTATGTTAACAGATTATACCTCTTTATCACTTTCCAGTATACATGTTATAGGAACATTCACATGACACTCATACTATACTGAATATAAAACAGAACAAATTAAAACATTTAACAGAACAGCTGTCACAACAGAATAATTAAGATTATATTTTAGATTGCACCATAGCTCAAGCAGTTAAGTCACTAGCTTCCCACAGCGGTGGCCTGGGTTTGGTCAAGTGGGATTTGTGGTGGACAAAGTTGTGCTGGGGCAGGTTTTCTCCGAGTACTTTGGTTTCCCCTGCCAATCATCAATCCACCAAATTCTCCATCCTCATAATCACCCAGGGCAGGTACAATAGTCCAAAGAGGGGCAATGTGCCGAGAGGACCCACTATGCGAATAAAGAAAATTACATTTTTAACTTTGAAAGAGAGAATAGAATTCTTTCCATAGTCAACATCTAGTGTTAAAAAATTATGTTTTGCATCATGACTAAATGTTTGTAGTATTAAGAGTTGCAAAATGAAATGTACATTCTTCACATCTTCAACAATCGAGGAAACCTGGGAGCAGCACACAGTGGACACAACATTTCACACAGATTGATGCTGTAATTGCCGATAGCAGAACAAGTCATTAGCACCGATAAACGTGCACCATCAGGTGGTTTGATCTTGTCACTACAGTAAGTTGCATTAATAGTCAGTCTGTGTTACAGGTGTCGATAGGCAGTTGACATTTATACATAAATGAGGTTCACTACTGAACAGCGTGTTTGTTGTTGGAACTTTTGCAAGGAAAAAACTTACAGTAAATGAATCTGTAAGTTTCATTGTAAATATCTTGACTCACCACTTTCCACAAAGTTGTGAGTAGCCAAGCTTCTAAAAAAGTGTGTCTTATTTCATTCCGCAGAGCTTCCATGCTGTGAGGGTTATTCTTGTAGACTTTTCCCTTCAGGTTTCCCCAAAGATAAAAACTGCAAAAACTGAGATCTGGGAGGCCACAGTCCTCTACTGATTAGTCTCTCTTCAAACACTTCCTGTATCGCAACCATGGTTGTAGTAGTGTTGTCTTACTGAAAATAGCCATATTGTCTTTCTTCAGCAGTCAGCTGATTGAAGAAGGATTCAGTATATCATTAACATAGTGGCAGAGTTCAGAGTTTCATGGATAAATAATGGACTAATGATTTGCCGCGGACTTACAGTACACTACACTACCATTTCACTATGTAATGGCACTTGATGCATAGCGTGAGGATTTTCATTGCTCCATATTCCTACATTTTGTGCACTGAATGGGCCACTAACATGAACCCATGCTTCATCAGTCATGATCAGAAGCTGTGGATCCACGAGTCCATCATGAACATTTTGCAGCAGCCAGTTCCAAAAACGAATTCTTGCTGGTTGTTTCGGCTCATTCACAACTGTTATTTTATACGGGTGAAATTTGATTAATTTTGTGGCTCTGAAAGTGGATCCTAGTGAAACACCGGTTTTCTGTGATAAGTGTCTTAATGATTTTTGAGGACTGATCTGTAGCCATGCCACAATATCCCAAACTTTCTCTTCAGTCAGCACAATCCTCTCCGAGTGCTTCTTTATGTCACACACTGAACCTGTGGCCCACCACTTTTTCACAAGCTTGGATACACATGACTTTGTGGGAACTGGCAAGTCAGGATATTTGCAACGAAATTTATGGATACATTTTCTGTAAGTTTTTCCTTGCAATAGTTTTGTCAGTGAATATACACTGTTCAATACCAAACTTCATTTCAGTATAAATGTCGACTACCTATCGACACCTATAACACAGACTGACTATTAATGCAACTTACTGCAGTGACTAGATCAGACAGCCTGATGGTGCGCGTTTATCAGCGCTAAAGACTCGTTCTGCTATCGGCAGTTACAGCAGCAATCTGTGAGAGATGCTGTGTCCACTGTGCATTGTTGCCAGGTTTCCTTGATCAGTGAACTTACTGTATTATTCTTACATGCTCGAAATTATTCCATTACCACAGCGGGTCTTTCTGGTAAGTTACAGTTTTCTATTACTTCCATACTACAGGCTGTTGATAGCCTGTCTTCAGCCAATCACTATCATTCCATCCTGCCTTGACTGACTGAGGCTGAGTACTATGTGAAAATTCCAATTAAATGATTTATGCTTACATGAGAAGGGATTCATTTATGTTTTCTCCTCCAAATGAACAAGAGTGCAGTAGTGTCAAAAGCATGTTAAGTAGTAATTTTCACTTCAGTAAACAAGGCTGCAAGTGTGTTACATACTGGTTATCATTAAGAGCAGATATGGTTCAAAAGCTGTCAAAAAGTACCTTTTTTTAGTCATATGCAAGTCTCAAATTTCTGTGACTGAACTGAGAAAAAATCTTGATCTCAATATGACTGTTGATTTTTCAATCCCAAACTTCAAAAACTTCTCAGATAACCATTTTTGCTTTGAACAGTAGCATGCAATTTACCCACATCAGAAATGTAATGGCTGGTAACACTAGCACAGAACAAAGTAGATGTAACTTAAGTACTCTTTAGTGCATTGTGAAAAACTGGTTAGAGTTACAAATTGTGTTTACAATACACATTTTGGTAAAGTAGAGAAAACTCTTGTTATCATCTTAATACTTGGGAAGATTTTATGAATTCCCATCTCGGGCTGCAAAAATCATTCAGACATATGCCTATAAAATGTAGGTAGGTGAGTCAAATGAAAACCGTAAAACTGAGATAAAAATTCGAAATATTGCACCATTGTCCTATAAGTTGGTAGACATGTTACCAATGCTATAAAGAGTATCCTATAGGTGGCAGTATTTCACAGTGCTGGTTTGAAGATGGCTGCTCCACTACGTACCTGTACATGCACAAAAGAAGAACAATATTCTGTAATTTGTTTTTTGATCAGTGAAGGTGTGAAACTGACTGAAGTTCATTAATGGATGAATGTTCAGTATGGTGATGCATGCTTGTCACAGCAGCAAGTGTAAGAGTGGAGTAGGAAATTCAGAAATGGTGTGACGTCTGTGGCAGACGCTCCTCACCCGGGTCAGGTGCACAGAGTCGTGACCCCCGAGTCTAATGCAGCAGTTGAAGCCGTAGTGATGGAGAATTGCCAAGTGTCGGTGGATGAAATAGCCGAAATTCTTAACATGAGTCACGGATCAGCGCACCATGTCATTCATGATGTGCTCCGGTTTCACAAAGTGTCTGCAAGGTGGGTGCCACAGCAGCTGACTCCAGAGAGAATGAGCAAGGAAGGGCGTCATTCCTCATCACCAAAACTCAAGCAGTTCTGGACGCAGCCATCTGCAGGGAAGATTATGCTGACTCTCTTTTGGGATGAACAAAGCATACTCTTGGAGCACTACACGCCTCGGGGGAACACTATCACCAGTGCCTCAAATTCCATGAGGAATCATCTTCAACCTGCAGTCAGATCAAAGCGATGTGGACTTTTAACTAGAGGTGTCCTTTTGCAACATGACAATGTGCAGCCCCATAGTGCCCGTGCAACAGTTGCAACAATCCAAGACTTACACTTTGAGTGTCTTTCACATCTGCCATACTCATCAGACCTGGCCCCAAGTGATTACCACATGTGTGGGCCACTCAAAGAGGCAATGGGAAGAAAGAAGTTCTGTTCTGATGAAGATGTACAGCAGGCAGTGCAAGAGTGGTTGCGCAGACAAGCACAAGAATTATTTTCTAGAGGAATCCATATACTTTGTAAACACCGGAGGGCCTGTATTGCACGAAATGGAGACTATGTAGAAAATGATATATTTGTGTACCGCTTTCAATCAATAAATTAAATTAAAAAAAAAAATTACGGTTTTCATTTGACTCACCCTCGTAGAAGTAAGTTTCACTGAATCTTCCTGGGGTTACAATTCCAAGCACAACTGGCCATCCATAAACTTATGAATGAAGTGAAATCTACAGGGAAGATTTTGGATAAAGACGTCATTAGAAATACTTTTTATGAACTGAAGAGAAAGTAAATGAAATGAGATGTTATATTGTGTAAATTCATGACAGCCACCACAATGCCTTGCATTTCAAAATCAGGTCCAGAAGAAATATGAAATGGGGTTCAATTCCTGCTAGAGGCAAGAAATCTTTCTTTACTCTACATCATCCAGAGTGAGTCTGGGGCCCAGCCAACCCTTCATCCAAGGCCACGCCATAGCTCAAGCAGTTAGTCAGTGGCTTCTCACCGCGGCGGCCCGGGTTCAATCCTGGGTCTGGTCAAGTGGGATTTGTGGTGGAGATTGTGGTGGAGAAAGTGGCGCTGGCGCAGGTTTTCTTCAAGTACTTCAGTTTCCCCTGCCAATCTTCATTCCGCCAACTGCTCCACAATCACCCTCACCTAGCATCTGGGGCTGGTACAATAGGCCAGAAGTGGCCGCAGTACAAGGGACTTAGTCCCAACCCACTAGCACTAACAAAAATCCTAATCCAATGGGTATAGGGGCTCTTTTATCAGGAGTAAAGTGGACACGGCATGAAGCTGACCACTCACCTCCATCTAGTGCTGAGGTCAAGAATGGTGGAGCTATAGCTCAACGTCCTGGCACATCTTCATGGCATGGTAGGGACAACTTCATATTACTTTTCTCACCATATTAGATAAACTTACAGAAACTAATCTTTTCTTTGGCTCAATTTCAGTCTGTCTAAATGATGCCGAGAGCGTATGGACATATATAGGAACAACATTTTTAGCACTCCTTACAAAGTAGGTAAGCTGCATTTATTGTTCTTATAGAGCAATTCTAGACTTATATTGGGATTAATTGGTAATGCTCAGCCAAGGCAAACTGTCACTGTCTGACAGAAAATGTGTCACTCAGTATAAAAATCCACTTTAATTACTTTAATTATGCATCTTCGTTAAGTGTTCTACTTATAAAAACGTTAACTGCAACTGTTCTGTTACCATTACATGATACAGCTCCTTTCCTTCACCAAAGAACATGTCACAACTATATGTTCATGGGGTCACCCATAAACATTTGGAATATGCGTCTGTAGCAACTGTTTATCTCATAAAATAAGGGAGATTATTTAAGCTTCATCTTACATGTCTGTTACCACTGTGCTGTGCATGCAGTAGTTCAGCAAACTGCAGCAATTCTAGTGTCACACTGTTTACAACATTAATCCCCTTACTGCCAAGTTTAAATCAAGCCTCCAGTGTTGTAGCAGCAGATTCAAATCAGATGATGAAGGTTAAAAATGTCTTGTAGATTTACAATAAAAATTCAAAGACCTCAGAACTTTCAAAAGTGAGAGAATAAAAAGGTTTTATAACCAAATATACATAACTGTGAAGACAAAAATAACACTAACATGGACATTTTAATGTATGGTTCTCAAATTTTGTGTGATAACAGATCTATGAAGAATATACAATTCTTCTCAAGGCCCCCTCCCAATTCCAGAATAGAAAACAATATGGCAACCTTGGAAAATTTAGCTTTCAGTTTCATAGGTAATAACTAATGGCCAATTGGAGCTAGACACCAGAGACAGATTAGAAAATGAACTGCAGATTTATGTGAAATACTGTTCACATGTAAACAACAATGAACCTGGCAATTCTGAGAAACATACCAGTTATATGTGACAAATTTAAGAACTGGAATTTCTGTTAGGCAAATTATGCACATAAATAGATAATTACATTTTACAGTAATTAATTTAAAGTTCTAGCTAAGTCAGTGTCCAGATTAAAACATTTCAAGAAAAACAGATATTGTAAGTTCTTTTCAGAATGTTCCATTTTACCTCCATCCTTAATCTGTGATTCTGTCCTCTTTTGGTCATTAAATTGCTGCTGCTGGAGCTGCATGTGTCGCTGTCTCTCTCGCTCTTCTCTGCAAATACAGAAACAGATTTTCAATAAGATTAATATTGGTGACCATTACTCAGATTTATCAATTACATTCTGATGTGGCCATATTTAGGAATATGTAATACTATTTCACATAAAAGTTTAAATTTGAAATTCAAAAATTTCTTAATATTTAATACTGGTACATCTTCATGTGAGGCAGGATAGCATAGTTGGTACAGTGACTGGCTACAAGCTGAATGACCAAAGGGTCGGAGCTCGAGTCCTGATGGGGGCAAGAATTTTCTCTTCTCCATGTTGTTTAGACCAGCTCTGGGGCCCACCCAGCCTCCTATCCAATGGGTATTGGGGTCTCTTTTCCCAGGGGTAAAGCAGCAGGAGCATGAAGCTGACCACTCACCTCCAGCTAGTGCCAAGGTCAAGAAAATGTGTATCTATATATCCACTCCCCCATATGCCTTCATGATCTTTTGTCACATAATTTATTCAATATTTCATACAATATTACTAATTCAATCCTGACATCAACAGACTTTCTGGATTCTTCTAGCAGTAATAATATGAAGCAAACCTGGCTGAGACACATGCATGCACTTGTGAACTTATGCAAACCAACCTAAGTTTCTTGTTGCGCTGGTATGTATCAGTGTGTTTGGCATCCAAGGTAGCATGGCGTTTTTCTGACATACTTTGCCGTCCAAATGCATCCCTTGTGAAACCAGCTGCTTCCTCCAGAGATAGTCTAAACATGATAAAACATCAAAATGAATTGATAGTTAGTTTTACCCTATTCTGTATACAGGATGTTTCAAAAATACATGGCATAACTTGAGGAATGAGTTCCTCATATGTAGATAATAAAAATAGTTTCTTTAAACACAGGTCTGGAAATGCATAGCTTCCCAGTTTTAAGGTCTGTCTATGACACTCAGCTCTTCAAATACCTTACAGTAAATCTTCCACATGTCCATCTACTATCTGAATATAGGCCTTAGCTGATTGCCACCTGAAGATGATCCCAAATTCCTGGCATGTTGCATATTGTCTGAAAACCTACCACAATTTAATTTTGAAGAGTTTCCACATCATCCACTGGAGACGAATACACCAACGATTTTAAATGTACCCACAAGCAGAAATCCAGTGGATTTAAATCAGGTGAGTGTGGAGGCCAGTAAATTGGTGCACCTCTACCCATCCACCTACCAGGAAACTTTTGATTCAGATACCTGCGGGCAATAAGACTGAAATGCGTGGCAGTGCCATCACATATGAAGGGAAGTTCTAAACAAGTGATCAGTGGCATGTTGACCAAGAAATCAGACATGTTGCTTTCCAAGAAAGCTTTGTAATTGTGCCCTGCAAGCCTGTTTGGGAATACACAGGGTCCGAATAAATTATCACTATGAATACTGGTCAAGATGTCGATGGAGAACTGCTGTTAGTGATGTGATGGAAGAATCAGATGTGGATTTTCATCTGCCCACAGATGGTGATGGTGAAAATTCTGGATTCCATCTCTTGTGAACTGTGCTTCATCCATAAATAGCACAAAGCAAAGGAAGTCAGGATTTGTACCACACTGTTGTAAGAACCACTGGCAGAACATTACCCAGGCAGGGTAATCTTGTAGTGACAAGGCCTTTACATGCTGCAGATGGTAGGGATACAGCTGTTGTTCTCACAGTGCTCCCCAAACAGCCGAATGAGCAACACCCACTTGCACTGATACCCTTCATGTGCTGATTCTAGGAGTTTCATTCACACCATCCAGAATATCCTCCTCTACTTCAGGAGTCGTGTTGGCAACACGAGGTGCAAAATTCCCATGTTCACAAAGGTGGCAATGGATACTTACAAATAGTTTCCTATCTGGACATATTTATCCTGGATACCTTTCTTGGTACAAATGATGAACCACCACAGCATTACCGTCCACCAAACCAAACATGAAATGCATGTCAGCTAGATCTTGATTTGAGTACATTGTTTCAACAACTTGCAATCACCACACGCTTGAACCACTGCTACTCCCGTTTTCACCATACCACCTATAACCATCATGAAGTCAGGAGCGGTTCATTGTCACAGGCTCTCGTGTCGTGTCCACAATACTCCCTAAGGTCGTCACAGGGAATCCAAGCTCACAGCGGAGGGCCTATCAGAAGTTATAATGATCGCCCATATAACAATAACAAGATTTAATGAGAACAAAACACAATACAACGCACTACAAGAATATACAAAAAAAAATAGAGCACTGTGGCCATACAATGTCACTAACAACCCAACATAAATGGCTGATTTCAGCCCTATATTTATCCACACTTCATGGCATCCGACTCAGCCGACATGCCCAGTTCCACTGGCCCACCTACATTATGTACAGAAGTCGTTACAGCACAACATGACTTCACTACTGGTTCTTGGTCAGCCACAGGCGGCCCCAAAGAAAATATATATAACTAAACAACTCCATGTATCACCGCCATACCTTTCCCCTGACGTCTGTGGCCAGCTCCCATCTACACCGAAACTAAATTTAGAAATTCCTCCCGCTGGTCTGCCAATGTCCTAGCCCGAATGGATCCACTATCAGACTACTCCACTGCTCCCAAAACATACTTCCTTCCGAGACACACAGGGATACGAAGGGAGGGGAAAAACTACATGGTATAGGGGTAGAGGAGGAGGGGGGCTCTAGGACAACAATAAGGGATAGCGTGGAAGGTATGGCTGGAAGCCATGATGTCACGGAAGGGAGATGCTGCTTCAGCACAGCTCATGCTTAACACACAATTACTGTACACTTCTCCTATTAAGATTTGGAAAGTTTCCAAGATTGTGTCAGACAGATACCACAACTGTCGTAATGTAGTAAATGATGGAAATCGTCTGTGGGAGTTTCAAAATTCAGTTTATCACTCTATGGTTTTAGAAAGCCTTAACTCAGAAATTATGCATTTCCAGACCCATGTTGATCCAAACTATTTTTATTATCTACATATGAGGAACTCATTCCTGAAGTTACATCACATATTTTTTAAACACCCTGTACTTTAATTTCACTACACCTTCCGCTTTTGGACCATGTACAGTAATTTAAATATGAATTTGATTTGTTTCATTCTGTTCCGTCACACTAACAAATTACAAAGACAAAACAACTCTGTCCAGCGTGACTAATGGAGTTTTTACTACTCGAAATCTCAACGCCCTTACACGTTTTGGTCCTTATAGACCATCATCAGAGGGAACATCGATACTTTTTTTTTTGGAAATTAATATCACAATGGGTGTTTTGAGTGTTAAAACACATATACGTACAATGTTTGTAATGCACAATGTATACAAAATCCAACTTTTCCACAACTGCAGCAGCCTTCTTGGTATATTAAAGTTTTTGAAGTTTTTTAAAACTTTGTTATTTAAGTTAGAATTTATAAACCAAGTATAGATTCGTATCCCTTCTCCTATTGTCTTTCTTGTTGGGGCTGAACTTGTGCCACCTGTCTCTCTTGAGAAGGAGATTCTGCAAATATATTATGGGTATTGTATTATTTCAGCGACCCTAATGTATTGTAACGTGTTTCGTTACAGAAGACGCCGTAGAGATGGTTAATTGGTTTATTTAACAATCTACAAATAACGGCTACAATTAATTATCACAATATTAAGGGTTTCCACACTTTACAAACCCTGCAACAAAGTCTCTTAACACGATCTTCACTTGTCTTCACGTACTAATAACGCGGGAGCTATACAAGTCTCCCTGAATTACACACTCCAAATATAACTGTACTACAGCACTCACTAAGTATCGAAAGCACACAATAAGTCTTCCGCTCGCTGACTTCTTAGTTGTCGCACACACGTCTGTAACTCGTAACTTGCGAACTCAGAACTAACTCGGAGGTAGCTCGCTTATAAACCCTCAGCAGGTCAACAAGAAAACAACCACGTGGTAGGCATCACTGTTTATCCGTGTTGCCTAGCGACCGCGATATCCCTTGGTGACGTCACCACGGGGAGAGTGGTGGGGTGATGACTCGCCTATTACGCAAGCGCTACGTTACCCCTGGGGAGGTAGGGGTCACATGTCACACTATATATACAGTGCTTGAGGTGGAATGAAAATAGAACTGGGATGCCATCCCACCGCATCCCGCCCCACCTCAGTACATTACATTTACTGCCAAAGAAGCAACGGGATGCTTTTAAGCCATTCAGAAAAGAACCGGGATGCCATTCCGCCGCATCCCACCCCACCTCAAGCCCTGTATATATACATATATATATTTTAAGGATTTAGTTGTTTCATCCTACTTTGGTATCGTCCTGTGTTTGTTTGTGGCGTACTGTGTTGTTTTACCTGTTCTAAAGTGTACTGCACCGCGTTATTTAATAATGAAACCAAAAAAGAACAAGAATGGGTCACATATACCTACACAAGAAATTACATACGAAAAATCACAAAACTATTCAAAAACACTAACATAAAGGTAACCTTCAAAACAACCCACACATTAGGTAAACTAATAAATTAAAAACAAGAAATAAACTCATATGAACAAAGTGGGATATACAAAATAACATGCCAAAGCTGCCAAAAAGTATACATCAGCCAAACTGGTAGAAATCTAAGAACAAGATACAAAGAACACATATGAAACATACGACTAAAGAAAGACGAATCAGCATTTGGCCAACATATACTAAATAAACGCCATCAGTACAGGCCGATCATGGAAATAATTGAAGAAGCCAAGAAAGGAGGCATCATGAATATAAAAGACGATTTCCATATAAATTGCTTTAATAAATTCAATAAATTGACAGAAGAACAAAAACACACAAAAAAAGTAATAACCAACGTAACATGTTCAACCTCATAATACAACATCAGAACGCACCCACATTAACGTCACAGACATAGGAAGTATAAATTACGCGGAGCAGTACACTTTAGAACAGGTAAAACAACACAGCACGCCACGAACAAACACAGGACAATACCAAGGTAGGATGAAACAACAAAATCCTTAAAATATTGTAACGTGTTTCGTTACTGAAGATGCCGCAGAGATGGTTAATTGGTTTATTTAACGATCTACAAGTATCGGCTACAATTAATGATAACAATGTTATGGGTTTCCACACTTTACAAACCCTACAACAAAATCTCTTAACACTACCTTCAAGAGTCTTCATGTATTAATAGCGCGGGAGCTATACAAGTCTCGCTGAACTACACACTCCAAATATAACTGGTTATCACGAACTATCACTGATTCTCGCACACGCATCTGTAACTTGTAACTTGCGAACTGAGAACTGTCATCGGCGGCTGTGTAGCTCCCTTATAAACCCTCAGCAGGGCAACGAGAAAACAACCACGTGGTAGGCATCACTGTTGCTAGGGTCATCTATCACAACCACTGTTTATCTGTGTTGCATAGCGACCAGTGCGCTGGGATTCGGCTCGCTTCGGCTCCGCTCGGCACGTCACCGCCGCCAGGGGGGTAGTGGTGTCCTGCGTAGCGCGAGAAGTAGTAACGAGAGCGCTACGTTACCGCCACGTGCCGCTGGGGAGGTAGGGGTCCTCCGTTGCGCAACATGTCACAATATATATATGTATATATACAATAGGGTCACTGAAATAATACAATACCCATAATATATTTGCAGAATCTCCTTCTCAAGAGAGACAGGTGGCACAAGTTCAGCCCCAACAAGAAAGACAACAGGAGAAGGGACATGAACATACTTGGTTTATAAATTTTAACTAAAATAACAAAGTTTTAAAAACCTTTAAAAACTTTAATATACCAAGAAGGCTGCTGCAGTTGTGGAAAAGTTGGATTTTGTATACACTGTGAATTACAAACATTGTATGTATACGTGTTTTAACATTCAAAACACCCATTGTGATAGTAGTTTCCAAAAAGTACCGATGTTCCCTCTGATGATGGTCTATAAGGACGGAAACATGTAAGGGCATTGAGTTTTCAAGTGGTAAAAACTCCATTAGTCCCACTGGACAGAGTTGTTTAGCCTTTGCAATTTAAATATGTTTACACACTATCTTCTAGTATATTAGGTGTAGTGCAGGACATTTAATTTTACTGTTTGACTGCATCAGATGCTATAAAATTTTATAAATTCTAACGGCTGAGGCACTATTATGTAAGCTGGAAGGTTGTGGGTTCCATTCCTGATGAGACTGTTCGATTTTTCAATTCTTCCTTCCATCTGCACTATGGCCCTGGAGTCAACTCAGCCTCTAAGAGAAATGACTACCAGGAATCTTCCTGGGGGTAAAGGGTGGCTGGCACATAAGGCTGACAGCATCACTGGCATCTGTGAGCTGACTGTCTAGAAAATGTGGGAGCCTCAATGCCTCACAACTGGTGACACAGCTGGTTAGAGGGACAGGTTTACCTTTTTATCTCTAAGTCAGCTTGAGTGGTTATGCAGTGTTCAATTATAAGGCAATTACATGTGATGAAATAGAAATGAGGAAGTAACTGTGTCTTATTTCATGATACAATTTCATCATCTGGCTGAATGACTGAGAAATACCATGTGCCATTTAAACAATATATATTAGTTTAAGATTTCTCAAGTACTTCGTCTGCTTACTGGCTTGCATAGGTTATGTCTGCTGTGTGTGTGTCACTGCTCTGATCAGATGCAGGACCACCACTTGTTGATGATGTTCCTGTCAGACCAGCCCTTCCACCTTTCTCTACCTCACCTGTTCGACATGGCACTGTGTCCTCCGGTAAAGACTTGCCAATCCTACAAAAACAAGCAGAGTAATACAGCTATCAATGAACTAACATAGCCATATTCCTTTAATGTAACCAAGGTTCTTTCAGAAATAAGATTAGTCCCTACCACTGAGGCCATAAACAAACTTAAATTATAAATGGTTTCTATATAATTGAAATTGATAATTAGGGGCCGGATTTCTATGACATGTCATATTTTTTCCCTAGGGTTTATTCCTATTTTTAAATGTAATTATGCATGTTTCCAGTCATTCTTATTGAAATTATGTCGTTTTTATTGTGCATATAAATGCATATTTTAGAGTTTTATTGGTTTTACAGCATATTTTGGCATAATTTTGAAATAAGGTCATATTTTTGTCATTTTAGAAACAATTCTTTGATATAATGTAAAATTTCGGCTCCATAATGTTTAGTATTACAAAATAAATTTCAGGCTGGACTGTTGCTTCAATGTGGAATAGAGTTCAAGTACATGAAGTTCATATTAAAAACCATATTTTTGACTGGACTGTACT